>NC_136810.1:10242229-10339729 GCF_951216825.1 Electrona antarctica | reverse complement strand
CACTGGAACCAACACTAGAACTAAAGCCATAACATTCACCCCCGTGCTCACTGAAACCACTAGAACTAAAGCCATAACATTCACCCCCGTGCTCACTGAAACCACTAGAACTAAAGCCATAACATTCACCCCCGTGCTCACTGAAACCAACACTAGAACTAAAGCCATAACATTCACCCCCGTGCTCACTGAAACCACTAGAACTAAAGCCATAACATTCACCCCCGTGCTCACTGAAACCACTAGAACTAAAGCCATAACATTCACCCCCGTGCTCACTGAAACCACTAGAACTAAAGCCATAACATTCACCCCCGTGCTCACTGAAACCACTAGAACTAAAGCCATAACATTCACCCCCGTGCTCACTGAAACCACTAGAACTAAAGCCATAACATTCACCCCCGTGCTCACTGGAACCAACACTAGAACTAAAGCCATAACATTCACCCCCGTGCTCACTGGAACCAACACTAGAACTAAAGCCATAACATTCACCCCCGTGCTCACTGAAACCACTAGAACTAAAGCCATAACATTCACCCCCGTGCTCACTGAAACCACTAGAACTAAAGCCATAACATTCACCCCCGTGCTCACTGAAACCAACACTAGAACTAAAGCCATAACATTCACCCCCGTGCTCACTGAAACCACTAGAACTAAAGCCATAACATTCACCCCCGTGCTCACTGAAACCACTAGAACTAAAGCCATAACATTCACCCCCGTGCTCACTGAAACCACTAGAACTAAAGCCATAACATTCACCCCCGTGCTCACTGAAACCACTAGAACTAAAGCCATAACATTCACCCCCGTGCTCACTGAAACCAACACTAGAACTAAAGCCATAACATTCACCCCCGTGCTCACTGAAACCAACACTAGAACTAATACCATAACATTCACCCCCGTGCTCACTGGAACCAACACTAGAACTAAAGCCATAACATTCACCCCCTCACTGAAACCAACACTAGAACTAAAGCCATAACATTCACCCCCGTGCTCACTGGAACCAACACTAGAACTAAAGCCATAACATTCACCCCCGTGCTCACTGGAACCAACACTAGAACTAAAGCCATAACATTCACCCCCGTGCTCACTGGAACCAACACTAGAACTAAAGCCATAACATTCACCCCCTCACTGAAACCAACACTAGAACTAAAGCCATAACATTCACCCCCGTGCTCACTGGAACCAACACTAGAACTAAAGCCATAACATTCACCCCCGTGCTCACTGAAACCACTAGAACTAAAGCCATAACATTCACCCCCTCACTGAAACCAACACTAGAACTAAAGCCATAACATTCACCCCCTCACTGGAACCAACACTAGAACTAAAGCCATAACATTCACCCCCGTGCTCACTGGAACCAACACTAGAACTAAAGCCATAACATTCACCCCCGTGCTCACTGAAACCACTAGAACTAAAGCCATAACATTCACCCCCGTGCTCACTGAAACCACTAGAACTAAAGCCATAACATTCACCCCCGTGCTCACTGAAACCAACACTAGAACTAAAGCCATAACATTCACCCCCGTGCTCACTGAAACCAACTCTAGAACTAAAGCCATAACATTCACCCCCGTGCTCACTGAAACCACTAGAACTAAAGCCATAACATTCACCCCCGTGCTCACTGAAACCAACACTAGAACTAAAGCCATAACATTCACCCCCGTGCTCACTGGAACCAACACTAGAACTAAAGCCATAACATTCACCCCCGTCTAGAACTAAAGCCATAACATTCACCCCCGTGCTCACTGAAACCACTAGAACTAAAGCCATAACATTCACCCCCGTGCTCACTGAAACCAACTCTAGAACTAAAGCCATAACATTCACCCCCGTGCTCACTGAAACCACTAGAACTAAAGCCATAACATTCACCCCCGTGCTCACTGAAACCAACACTAGAACTAAAGCCATAGCATTCACCCCCGTGCTCACTGAAACCAACACTAGAACTAAAGCCATAACATTCACCCCCGTGCTCACTGAAACCAACACTAGAACTAAAGCCATAACATTCACCCCCGTGCTCACTGAAACCAACACTAGAACTAAAGCCATAACATTCACCCCCGTGCTCACTGAAACCAACACTAGAACTAAAGCCATAACATTCACCCCCGTGCTCACTGAAACCAACACTAGAACTAAAGCCATAACATTCACCCCCGTGCTCACTGGAACCAACACTAGAACTAAAGCCATAACATTCACCCCCGTGCTCACTGAAACCAACACTAGAACTAAAGCCATAACATTCACCCCCGTGCTCACTGGAACCAACACTAGAACTAAAGCCATAACATTCACCCCCGTGCTCGCTGAAACCAACACTAGAACTAAAGCCATAACATTCACCCCCGTGCTCGCTGAAACCAACACTAGAACTAAAGCCATAACATTCACCCCCGTGCTCGCTGAAACCAACACTAGAACTAAAGCCATAGCATTCACCCCCGTGCTCACTGAAACCAACACTAGAACTAAAGCCATAGCATTCACCCCCGTGCTCGCTGAAACCAACACTAGAACTAAAGCCATAGCATTCACCCCCGTGCTCACTGGAACCAACACTAGAACTAAAGCCATAGCATTCACCCCCGTGCTCACTGAAACCACTAGAACTAAAGCCATAGCATTCACCCCCGTGCTCACTGAAACCACTAGAACTAAAGCCATAACATTCACCCCCGTGCTCACTGAAACCAACACTAGAACTAAAGCCATAGCATTCACCCCCGTGCTCACTGGAACCAACACTAGAACTAAAGCCATAGCATTCACCCCCGTGCTCGCTGAAACCAGCACTAGAACTAAAGCCATAACATTCACCCCCGTGCTCGCTGAAACCACTAGAACTAAAGCCATAACATTCACCCCCGTGCTCACTGGAACCAACACTAGAACTAAAGCCATAACGTTCACCCCCGTGCTCACTGAAACCACTAGAACTAAAGCCATAACATTCACCCCCGTGCTCACTGAAACCAACACTAGAACTAAAGCCATAACATTCACCCCCGTGCTCACTGAAACCAACACTAGAACTAAAGCCATAACATTCACCCCCGTGCTCACTGAAACCAACACTAGAACTAAAGCCATAACATTCACCCCCGTGCTCACTGAAACCAACACTAGAACTAAAGCCATAACATTCACCCCCGTGCTCACTGAAACCACTAGAACTAAAGCCATAACATTCACCCCCGTGCTCACTGAAACCAACACTAGAACTAAAGCCATAACATTCACCCCCGTGCTCACTGGAACCAACACTAGAACTAAAGCCATAACATTCACCCCCGTGCTCGCTGAAACCAACACTAGAACTAAAGCCATAACATTCACCCCCGTGCTCACTGGAACCAACACTAGAACTAAAGCCATAACATTCACCCCCGTGCTCGCTGAAACCAACACTAGAACTAAAGCCATAACATTCACCCCCGTGCTCACTGGAACCAACACTAGAACTAAAGCCATAACATTCACCCCCGTGCTCGCTGAAACCAACACTAGAACTAAAGCCATAACATTCACCCCCGTGCTCACTGGAACCAACACTAGAACTAAAGCCATAACATTCACCCCCGTGCTCGCTGAAACCAACACTAGAACTAAAGCCATAACATTCACCCCCGTGCTCACTGAAACCAACACTAGAACTAATTGACTGATTGATGTTTTTTGCATGGTGAACATACAGTATATTTGTACATCAAAAGGATACAAATCCTGTTACGAATTGAGAAAAATCTACTCAATAATAAATACATTCATACAGTAACTCCGTCCGCACCTCCAAAATAATTTCCATATAGTTTAAAATGTGTTTAATTTGGTATAATCATTTAGTTTCTTTTGGTATAATAATCATTTGCTATGTCCATCTTTTTATTCTAAGTGGTAGCGAGACTAAACTAATTGATTCGTATTATGTGAGGAGAAAAACAATGCGACACCAAGCGGAATACACCACTGGAAGACGATTCTGTGTTTACTTTTTGAGTGGTGCAAACCACTCCAACAACCAGCTTTGTCTGTATCTATGTTTGTGTACCTGTGTCCGTGCAAAGGTGAGCATGGTTACTATGGTTAGTGTGTGACGTCACTGACATAGCTGATCAGACTATATAAGACCTTGCACCACATAGTTCACACGGGTGTGATTTTTTTCTAAACCGGATCACGCATGCCCATTTGGATCTAATGGTGGTGGAAAGGCTGGTGATACGAGGCTTGGTGTGAGGGGTGTGGTGTGGTGTGAGGGGTGTGGTGTGGTGTGGTGTGGTGTGGGGCCAGTGGAAACCCAGTAATACGCCTGGGGAAGACGGGAGTCTCCTCCATCAGTGTCTCTCTCTGGATAGTGGCCCAATCCCGATGGTATTGAAGTCGCTACTGCAATCAGTGTCTGTGCAGAGATTGAAAACACAGTAATATTGCAGGTGGCAGGCTGCCAATATTTAGTAATTGTCATGGATGGTGCATATGGAAATCTATTTCTGGAGCAGCGGGAGATGAAGCGTATCTTGATGTGTGGATATTAGCCAGGGGACTGCATGGGAGGACTATTGATGTGTGATATGGAAACATAGTCATGTGTTTGTGAGCACACTTTATTTTTCGATATGACACCTGCTATTTGGGGAACATGTTCACCTCAATAGGGAGTTTGGAAAATGATAAGTCTCTGTGAATCCTACTGCTAATAACTAGGGCTCTCATGATTTATTGCCATACAAGTAATTGTGATTAACGATTTAATTTGTTTATGGCATTGAACATAATAATAATTACATTTCTGTTTGCCTTTTAGTCATGTAAGTATCATTATCATGGTCAGTATCATGACAGTAACATATCAGTGTTATGGTCAGTATCATGGTATGACCTTATCATAGCCAGTATCATGTCAATATCATGGCCAGTATCATGTCAATATCATGGCCAGTATCATAGCCAGTATCATGTCCGTATCATAGCCAGTATCATGTCAGTATCATAGCCAGTATCATGTCAGTATCATAGCCAGTATCATAGCCAGTATCATGTCAGTATCATGTCAGTATCATGACCATTATCATGGTCAGTATCATGGCCAGTATCATAGTCAGTATCATGGTCAGTATCATAGTCAGTATCATGGTAGTATCATGGTCAGTATCATGGCCAGTATCATGGTCAGTAGCATGCAGTATCATGGCCAGTATCATGGTAGTATCATGGTCAGTATCATGGCCAGTATCATGGCCAGTATCATGGCCAGTATCATGGTCAGTATCATGGTCAGTATCATGGTCAGTATCATGGTCAGTATCATGTCAGTATCATGTCAGTATCATGTCAGTATCATGGTCAGTATCATGGTCAGTATCATGGTAGTATCATGTCAGTATCATGGTCAGTATCATGGTCAGTATCATGGTAGTATCATGGTCAGTATCATGGTCAGTATCATGGTCAGTATCATGGTAGTATCATGGTCAGTATCATGGTCAGTATCATGTCAGTATCATGGTCAGTATCATGGTCAGTATCATGGTCAGTATCATGGTCAGTATCATGGTAGTATCATGGTCAGTATCATGGTAGTATCATGTCAGTATCATGGTAGTATCATGGTCAGTATCATGGTCAGTATCATGTCAGTATCATGTCAGTATCATGGTCAGTATCATGTCAGTATCATGTCAGTATCATGGTAGTATCATGTCAGTATCATGTCAGTATCCTGGTCAGTATCATGGTAGTATCATGTCAGTATCATGGTCAGTATCATGGTAGTATCATGTCAGTATCATGGTCAGTATCATGTCAGTATCATGTCAGTATCATGGTAGTATCATGGTAGTATCATGGTAGTATCATGTCAGTATCATGTCAGTATCATGTCAGTATCATGGTAGTATCATGGTAGTATCATGTCAGTATCATGTCAGTATCATGGTCAGTATCATGGTAGTATCATGTCAGTATCATGGTCAGTATCATGGTCAGTATCATGTCAGTATCATGGTCAGTATCATGGTCAGTATCATGTCAGTATCATGGTCAGTATCATGGTCAGTATCATGTCAGTATCATGGTAGTATCATGGTAGTATCATAGCCAGTATCATGGTCAGTATCATGGTAGTATCATGGTCAGTATCATGGTAGTATCATGTCAGTATCATGGTAGTATCATGTCAGTATCATGGTCAGTATCATGGTCAGTATCATGGTCAGTATCATGGTCAGTATCATATCAGTATCATGGTAGTATCATGTCAGTATCATGTCAGTATCATGGTCAGTATCATGGTAGTATCATGTCAGTATCATGTCAGTAGCATGGTCAGTATCATGGTAGTATCATATCAGTATCATGTCAGTATCATGGTCAGTATCATGTCAGTATCATATCAGTATCATGGTAGTATCATGGCAGTATCATGGTCAGTCTCATGGTCAGTATCATGTCAGTATCATGGTCAGTATTATGGTAGTATCATATCAGTATCATGGTAGTATCATGTCAGTATCATGTCAGTATCATGGTCAGTATCATGGTAGTATCATGGTTAGTATCATGGTCAGTATCATGGTCAGTATCATGTCAGTATCATGGTAGTATCATGTCAGTATCATGTCAGTATCATGGTCAGTATCATGGTAGTATGTCAGTATCATGGTCAGTATCATGGTAGTATCATGTCAGTATCATGGTAGTATCATGTCAGTATCATGTCAGTATCATGGTAGTATCATGTCAGTATCATGGTAGTATCATGTCAGTATCATGTCAGTATCATGTCAGTATCATGGTCAGTATCATGGTAGTATCACGTCAGTATCATGGTAGTATCATGTCAGTATCATGGTAGTATCACGTCAGTATCATGGTAGTATCATGTCAGTATCATGTCAGTATCATGTCAGTATCATGGTCAGTATCATGGTAGTATCATGTCAGTATCATGGTAGTATCACGTCAGTATCATGGTAGTATCATGTCAGTATCATGTCAGTATCATGTCAGTATCATGGTCAGTATCATGGTAGTATCATGTCAGTATCATGTCAGTATCATGTCAGTATCATGGTCAGTATCATGGTAGTATGTCAGTATCATGGTCAGTATCATGGTAGTATCATGTCAGTATCATGGTAGTATCATGTCAGTATCATGTCAGTATCATGGTAGTATCATGTCAGTATCATGGTAGTATCATGTCAGTATCATGTCAGTATCATGTCAGTATCACGTCAGTATCACGGTCAGTATCATGGTCAGTATCATGGTCAGTATCATGGTCAGTATCATGTCAGTATCATGGTAGTATCATGGTAGTATCATGTCAGTATCATGTCAGTATCATGTCAGTATCACGTCAGTATCATGGTAGTATCATGGTCAGTATAATGTCAGGTTTTATGGAAACAATTAAAAAAAACACGCCTCATTCGACTGTAGAGTTAATAGGGAAACAATCAAGGCTGAAATGAAGAAACTGCAGTTGAATAATGTTAAATGTACCGCCCCTGTTGAGAAACACTAGCTTAGATGAAAAATGTAAAACAAAAACATTTAATATCATATCACATGACATATCCCCTTTCATACACTGGTCAGTTTAAAATCAAAGCCCCAACCTTTAACCCACTGGCATTAAAATGACACAAAACCTAAGGACAGCCTTTAGGGCAACAACATCACAGAGGTGAGGATTGGATTCACAGCAACACAACAACACTGTTGTAGCTGATTCCACTCCTAGAGGTGAGGATTGGATTCACAGCTACACAACAACACTGTTATAGCTGATTCCACTCCTATTCCTATTCCTTCACTTCACCATGCTTCACTTTATTTGATAAAAAAAGAACAAAATCACTGCAGAAATCTCACGGGATCAGCAGGATTGATTTCAAAATAAAGTGTAGTGTGGCGTCTAGACTGGAGTCTCTCAAATCTCCAATCTTACTCTGACAGCTGCCAATGCCAACACTGCTGAATTTTATTTTATTTTATTTATTTATGGAAGGAGGCTCTAGAGAGAGGATTTGTCTGATAGTCTATGCAGTTTTTGAGTGTATTTTCTCAAAAACCTAAAATTATAGGCAATATGTATGCAGTTTGAGGTTTTGCGCTCGACAGCCGAAAGTGAGTTCTTTTTTTTCATGAACCTCTCTCTCTCTTCTCAAACCAATTGGAATTTAATTAAGATTACCGTTATGCAAATCCCACCTAGATCATCATGCATGCATGCATGTGCGTGCGTGCGTTCGTTCGTATGTGCGTGTTTGATACTTTGCGTGAGTGCATGTCATCACAGGTAATGAGAAGTGCAGAGATCCTCACATTTCAAGAGGCTTTTTTAGCGTTAGAATCACACGTACACTACACTGGGGTGTGTGTGTGTGTGTGTGTGTGTGTGTGTGTGTGTGTGCAACTGTGCACGTGTGCTTATCTGTCTGTCTGTATGCAGTCACAGTGTCAGATTATTGCTCTGTTTGAAGGCATCCAATCTCAGTTTGATTATGTGTGGATGTATGAATATGTATATACACATTTTTCTAGGTGTGTGTGTGTGTGTGTGTGTGTGTGTGTGTGTGTGTGTGTGTGTGTGTGTGTGTGTGTGTGTGTGTGTGTGTGTGTGTGTGTGTGTGTGTGTGTGTGTGTGTGTGAGTGGTTACGCTCATGAACATGCATACACTTTAGTAAAAGTATTAATACTGCATGTAGAATACTCTGCTACAAGTAAAAGTCCGGAATTCTAATTTGACTTGAGTAAAAGTACTGAAGTATTGGTGTCAAAATGTACTACCAAAACTAGAAAGCGCTCTTGACAAATCTTTTGAAAATCTACATTGTGACACATTGTGAGCTTTTAGATGCGTACTAGATGCCCGAACCACCTAAGCTATGGCTCCAAGTAAAGATTCCTCAAAATTGTACTTAAGAGTAAATGTATTTAGCTACTTTACACCACTGGGAGGGGGGTGCATGGGGTGTGTCTGTCTCTGGATATATAGATGCTGAAGTGAGCTAGGCTACAGTAGGTGAGCGTGCCACTCTTAAACTAGATTGGAAAGAGATCCTCTGAGCCCGGAGAGAAACGAGAGGCCACTGAAGGCCGCTGTGAGCTGACTGTGAAGCACGCGAGTATTAGAGACTAAAGTGGACATGTCTTGTCCTGGTTGAGGGAAGCGGTGAGCCATCTCACTGCGTTCAAAGGCTGGATAAGATGGCAGATTTTAACAGGGATTTGAGAGGAATGAGATATAATCCACTGAGATAATTTAATGATGGCTATATAGAGCATTGTTCTAGTGCCAGGGGTTGGGGGATTATATTTCCTGCATATAGGAAATGGAATCCCCGGTTCTTATTTCAGCGACTGTGGCTCAGGAGGTAGAGCAGGTCGTCCAATGATCCATGGGTCGGCGGTCCGAATCCCGGCTCCTCCTGTCTACATGTCGAAGTGTCCTTGGGCAAGACACTGAACCACAAATTGCTCCCGATGTGCTGGTTGGTACCTTGCATGGCTTCCGCCGCAATCGGTGTGTGAATGGGTGAATGTAATCCACAATCTATGTAAAGCGCCTTGGATAAAGGCGCTATATAAATGCACCATTTATTTATTTTCCTTCATAACTCAATGAGTGCATGGTGGCACCAAATGTGCCAGGGCAGCAATTGGAGGAGTTGAGGCATTCAATTTTGTTTGACTTAATTGGTTCCACAGATAAATATTGTGAAAACAGCCAATTTACAAGGTATTAAAAAAATGTCACTTTACTACTGATGACATGCGTCATCAGTAGTAGCAAAATAACCCAAGGCTCAAGACTTTTGAGGGGCGCTCCTCCTATGCCCAGCTGTGTGTGTGTGTGTGTGTGTGTGTGTGTGTGTGTGTGTGTGTGTGTGTGTGTGTGTGTGTGTGTGTGTGTGTGTGAGAGAGAGAATTTAACGATGATTTGATTGGCTGATCACCCCACCCGATGACTTGATTGGCTTAGCAAAGTACATATTGAGAATTAAATGTGAGGGCAGAAAATGTAATACGCCAATTGTGATTGGCCGGAATGTGATGATGTATGATGATAAGAGCGCCCCTCACTTCACACACGTCACGTCTCACATTTGCAAGGAGAATTTACGTCATACAGTATGTGCCTGAAATATGATGTAAATTTGTGGCAACACAAACATTAAATGCCATTGACAATGAAAGGAACATGTACGTCATATGTAGATAACATAAGTTGACAAATTATAGTATATTCATTTTTGATTGGATGGTGTACGACGGAAAGAGCGCCCCTCACTTCCCCTGGGTGTGATCTTTTTCATATTCCATTCCGATTGGCTACGATATTCCATTATGCATGAATGTAGCATCTGATTGTCCTGAAACGTTGCGCGCACATTCCTAATAGGCCAAGGAAGAACTGCCACCCGACATTTTTCAAATATGCCTCAAATATGGTGGTTCTAGAACAGGCCATTTCACGTTTTGGCCAACAACGTTTGAACCGGGTCATTACAATCAAAATTGGCTACAATTGGCTTTCAAATTTGCGGGAACAAAAATGTATGCATCGTCCGATTGATCGTGAAACTGTGCCTGCAGTTTCAAATGTTGAAATGTTTCATATTGGCCTTATGGTGCCACTATAACAGGTCACAACACATCCCTAGGTAGGCAACCCGGCCTGCTGGGGAGCTGCGAGCAGAGGAGCTTCACTTTTCATAGAGAATGAAAAAAAAAAGAGAATTAAGAGTGTTCATTTGTCACTTGTCATTTGTCACAGTGGCATGTTTCGCAAAGACAGAATCGACTAAAACGTTCTAGTGTAATTTTAGTCTACTACATACAACAAAAATGTATTTTGGCAGACCTTGATGGCGTGATTTTTCACTTTGTTGCATGCTGCGTCGCGTTGTGAGCTTGTAGATCTGCTATTTTTAGTTCGCAACACCTGATCACAACCAACGATAAAAACGACTTGTCGTAGTTGTACTGGATCTCTTCTCCACTAGTCCCTCTCAAAACATTTTACTATAGTGTTTTTTTTGTTGATGAAATTGTCAGTATATTTAGTCTTAGTTTCAGTCATCGTTTGTATTTACTGTAGTTTTTATCCATTTTTCGTCAGTTTTAGTCGACAAAATTAACACTGACTCACTCATAGTGGCATGTTCCTCAAGACTGTGTTATACCAATATACACAAGATAATGAGTTGATACTGAAATAAAAAGAACAAGAAAACAATCATTTCAATCATAATTGTATTCTATAGAAGTCCCAGTAAAAGAATACAGGGCAATATAGCAGCAATGGGGTTGGTATTTGTATTCCGAGGCCAACATGCTTTGCTCTCCAAACTAAAGCCGACATTTAATTTGCAACCAGAATGAGGTGAACTTTGTGTGAAGCAGGTCATTCTGCAACCGTAATCGAAGTGGCCCCTTCTCTGCACCTAATCTGGAACTGTTAGGGTGGGTGGAGGGCCATGCACTGCTGGCTCCTACTGTGTGTGTGCGTGCGTGCGTGCGTGCGTGCGTGCGTGCGTGCGTGCGTGCGTGTGTGTGTGCGTGCGCGTGTGCAGGGGACGCGTGAACCTGGCAAAGTGTGAGTGAGTAAGCGTGTGTGTGTGTCTCAGAGTGTGAGTAAGCAGCTTTCTGTACTGTGTGCACATAGCCACACATAATTATAATAGCCACAGTGATTTAGCAAATGTGCTTTCATCTAAATTGCTTTCCAAGTGCATTGCGCACGCGCACACACACACACACACACACACACACACACACACACACACACACACACACACACACACACACACACACACACACGCACACACACACACACACACACACACACACACACACACACACACACACACACACACACACACACACACACACACACACACACACACACACACACACACACACACACACACACACACACACACACACACACACACACACATCAGTACCGGAAGTCTCACGAGATGCATGCAACTTCGCTCATGATTTCCTTGAAGTCCTTATATGGCAAGGCAGTTGGGCGGGCAGACCTCTGGTATAAAAAAAACATATTAGCAATGTAATCAATGTAGCTACGCCCAAATATGGTGTGTGTTGTTTAACCTCAGTGTGTCATCATAGCATCAGCCACAAGCAAATCAGTCATCTCTTTAATTTGGGCAAAAAATGGAGTAATGCCCATATATGGGCATATACTGATGACATCAGTATATGCCCATATATGGGCATATACTGATGACATCAGTATATGTCATTGGCTGGCACTCAGTCCGTTCGGCAGTGCCGCTAAACTGCTGGTAGCGCCACTAATAACCACGGCGGTGTGTTGGTCCGACATGCGTTGCGCAACTTGCGCCGTGGTTGCGGTTAGGGTAAGGGTTTGGGGTAGAGTGTTGGACTGATGCCGCCGAGAAACACTGTTGCCTGCCGCAGGTGTTCCGCGGCTGATGCCGTTGCCAGAAAATGCACTCTCTCTCTCTCTAAAAGGGACTATGACTGACAGATACTGAGCCACAGATCCAACCGCTATGCCCATATATGGCCATATGTTTACAGTGTAAATTGATGTCCAAGATATGAAAATCATATCAACCTACATAGTCCATACCCGTTTAGGGATCCATACCCGTCTGGGGATATGACGTTATCCTTCCTTCCTTTTGCTGAATGATTACGGGCACACCCGTAAATATACTTGAGTAGGTTAATAGATACATTAACCTACTTACACATTTCGGCGCCTTGCACGGAATATCTGCCACTTATATAACAGGTGTCCCCTGTGGCACAGCCGTTATGCCATGCTCAATCACAGCGCAGAATGGAACACCTTCCAGCCAAACACAACAGCCAATCAGAGCGCCAATTTCGACATTATTTGTGGTAATTTCTTCATCGTCAAATTTTGTCCATATCCGTTCTGCCTAAGAAAGTTGTACGTACCTCTCTCTTTTGTAATAGACATAGTGTAAGTAAGTTTTCATTTTGATCTTTATAGTGTTTTTTGCCTGGGAATTTTCAGAATTATGGCTCTAGAGTGCCAAGCAGATGAGGTAGATTTTACTCAGAAAAGCCCCGACTTCCATCTCCCCCCAATACCGGGAGGTGGAATCTTCCATTACTACCTCGCGCTAATAAGTTCTGATCCAAACCACAAACAGCGCCGTGGATTCAGAGATATACTATAGCAAGATGTGTGGGCCTGTAAACCAGGAAGTGAATGGCTGCGTGTGCAGCAAAACAGCTCCAGACCAGGACGGATGAACAAGGCGTTGCCTAGGAAGGCCGCTGTCAAAAAATTGATTTTAGTGATCACGTTTTATATCATTAAAAATCACACCCGTGTGAACTGAGTGGTGTAAGGTTTTATATAGCATGATCAGCTGTGGTCTGACGTAATGTCTGACGCTAAAGATCTTTGGCTAGGTAGACTCGTCTTCTGATGTGATGATTTGTGACCATGAAGTTGATTCAGCTGGAGTTTTTGTCCGATGTGAGGTATTATATAAGGTAAGGTATTATATAGCCTGATCAGCTCTGATCTGACGTAATGAAATCACACCTGGGTGTGATTTCACAACTGGCTTTTTTTGTGCAGAGAAAATGAGCATGGTTGCTACGGTCATCCAGTTCACCCGGGTGTGATTTAATTACGTCAGAAATTATTTTGAACATAGCAACCATGCTCATTTTTTTCTGCACACAAAAGCCAG
Source organism: Electrona antarctica (assembly GCF_951216825.1). Lineage (NCBI taxonomy): Eukaryota > Metazoa > Chordata > Actinopteri > Myctophiformes > Myctophidae > Electrona > Electrona antarctica. The sequence continues at coordinate 10,325,932 of NC_136810.1, read as the reverse complement.
TTGTAGGAGTGGTTTACACCACTCAAAAAGCACCTGTCTCCGTCCTACGGGTGTAATTATGAGGACGTGTAGACATGTCCTGGGCATAATACGTTTTAAAAAATTAGAGCGTAGAATGGCAGACCTTCACAACTACCCCTCCTTTTCTTCTGCCCTTCTCAATGTTGGCGCAGAATGGCAAACCTTCCGTTCAATCACAACGGCGTCTCTCTTTATTCTGCCGTCCTCAGTTTTCCAGCCATTCATGGTAATGTTTCCGTCCAATCACAGGGCCAATTTCCGACCAATCACAGCGGGCAATTTCTGTCCTCTGTTTTCAGCACCATGGTAATTGTCCGTCCTATATTTTGCGGTCACTACTAAAGTTATTTGTCTCCAGTCGAGAAGGGGGAAATCTCATTATGACTGTTGCGCAATGTCTGATCTGCCACATTGGACAATACGGTGACATCACGATATTATGCCAATCACAGTGACCAATCACAATTTGCATCTTCACTTTTCTGTCTTCACTTTTTGTACCCACTACTAAAATTAACAGTTTAGATGGGGGTCCATGGCCTAATAATAATAATAAACAAAAATAATCATATTTGAACTGGGGACCCCCACCCAGACAAGGCAGGGTGGGGGGTTGAGGCATTATTATAATTCTTACTCGGTTCCAGAGATAAATATAGTGTAAATTGCTCACGTTGTGAGGAATTATGAGCTCATAGATCCGCTATATAAGCAGTCCTTTTATCACATGAATAGAGGAACAGATGAACTATTGCTGCTTCCTGACATCAAAGGGCTTGGGGAGGAAAGGGAAAAACTGTGTGTACAAGCTCTGACCCTTCATTCCATACAGAACAATTAAAACTGCAGTTGCCTTGAGCAAGGCACTTAACCCCCCTGACTTCTGTAGTGGTGGGTGATAATGAATACAGCTGTACTGCGCAGAACAAACAAGGATCTGGGCAGCGCTCTCTAGCTGTTGTAATTGTGCGGCAGGGCATTGGGAAGAAGAGAAAGAAACATGGAGCCTGTCACTTTTAGCCACATTTCTGTATTGAACGTCAAATTCAAGCTGAGATCAAACCGTCACACTGGGGCTCAGACCTCAGTGATACGCTTGACTAACACAAATCAATTGCTTGAATCAACACCAAAAGATGCATGGGAGAGAAAAGGGAAGAAGAAAAGAAGACTACTCTTGAATGCAAAGTTGTTCCAGCACAGTATCTGACGGTTTGCTGTCTTATTGAGGCATAAATGTTCTATTGTTCTCTGCATTTTCTTTGGTGTTGTATAATTCATGGCGCTAACCATATCCAGTGTCATGTCAAAGGCTTTTACATCAGCGGATTACTATTTTTAGGCTGTGCTCAGAGGGGAAATATTTCCCCCTGAATTTAAAACATTTACACTGTGTATTTTATCGTGGCTTTTCCTGTGAATAGTATGCCATGTTTACAGCTAGGAGTAGGGAACACATATATCTACATTACTACAGTATGCTAAATATTCGTTAGATAGTCATGATAAAGTGTGGGTCATGACCGAAAGAATGAGATTGTAGATACACACGGCCAAAATGATTCTTCTCAGGTGGCCAGCATCTCCCTTATAGATAGGGTAAGAAGTTCAGTCACCGAGAGACTCAGAGAGTACAGCCGCTGCTCCTTCACATGGATGGGAGCCAGTTAAGGTGATTCGGGCATCTAGTATGGATGCTTCCTCTGCGTTATTAATCACACAAGTTTCTTGAAGATTTTGCTGTACAACCAATGAACCACATAAGCATATACCCTACATGCTTTTCATACAAAAGGTTTTCCAAAACATTTTCTCTCGAGGAAGGAAAGAAAGTGCTGTAGTGACAATTAAGTAAAAGAAAAAAAAAATGCAATAGCTCCAAAGCTAGTAGACAACGTTGATCCTAATTTGTGATGTCATGATGATGTATTGCCTGGAGCTGCTCCATTAAGAATGAATTAACAGCAGCTTTATGTTTTAGCGATGCATTCAATTCCAAAGTGAGGCGCTGTACCTCCATTCCTCCTCGTGTGTGTGTGTGTGTGTGTGTGTGTGTGTGTGTGTGTGTGTGTGTGTGTGTGTGTGTGTGTGTGTGTGTGTGTGTGTGTGTGTGTGTGTGTGTGTGTGTGTGTGTGTGTGTGTGTGTGTGTGTGTGTGTGTGTGTGTGTGTGTGTGTGTGTGTGTGTGTGTGTGGCCTGATACAACAACTGCTGCGCTCAACAGCATCATCATAGATCCGTGTGTTCGTGCATGTGCGACCTACGAGCAGGAAGGACGGTACACACCATGAACTGTCAATCAAATCCGCGACCGCAAGAGCCACCATTCTAGGAATGAAGCGATCAGAAAGTGCACAACTCTGTACTGTCAAATAACACCATAGGTGAGGACATTCTTATTTTCACCATTAAAGCCTGTTTACAGGTGTTGCCGACCAAGTTCAACTTGGCAACCTGGTACCCATCAACACACGACCCACACTGCATCCTACATCCAGTACCACATGACAAAGAAACAGTCGCACACATCTTAAATGGTTGCAGCCACTATAAAGGACTGTACATTGCCAGACATGACCGTCTGGTGGACCTGGTCTCAGACAAGATCAGAGGAGTACAGGACAGGACAACAAGAATGTATAAACACAGCACTGTAAAAATAGACTGGTTTGATCACAATGACACACATGCCAATTTACTATACAAGATATTCCAGTCTCATACAGAAATATACAGTATTATCCATTGAAGTGTGTCATGCAGTGTGCCGTTGCCATATAAACTTTTGCATTGACCTCATGAATATTCAAAGTCCCGTTACTGATCTACTGAGGGCACAATGTCGGTCTGTTGTTGTTCTGCATGACTGAAAGCACATGCTTTTAATCTGGAATTGTGTGGCAGTGATTCTGGTTTTGCTGCTATCTCTTTATCTGTCTTTCCCTCTTTTATCATCCCCACACACACACACACACACACACACACACACACGCATTGTAGATTTTTTTCTGTGCACTTAACTGAACTACTTTTGCCAACCCCAAGACTCATTGTTTGTAAATATCACATTTTGCTCTATTTCCCACCATCACAAATCACAAAGAATGGTCTGTTGATTAGCTCCTTGAGAAATATTCACGTTGCCTTTTTGCAGAATAGACTACTAAAGGGGTTCTACTTCAAGTGGTAATTGTCTGTATAGCAGCACCAATGCAAGCACTGCGTGAAAAGAGGAGTTAACGGGCAATTACGGGAACTGTATTTTGCCCGTAAACCTCAAGTTTAGCGGACATGTACAGGTGTGATGGTACAATTCGGGATTTTAGGGGAGTTTGTTGGAAAGATTAACGGGAGTTTCCTGTAATATACACATCCGTATTCCAAGCTTTTTGCGCAGTGAAGGTTATAGGGTTAGGGTCTATTTGCCTTTTCTCCATAGCAGTGATTGTGTATGTTGCGACCGGGTCTCGCACAAACACGGTGAGGGAATTGCAATTCCGTACATACACCGTACACGCCTAGAAAAACCCCAAATCCGTACATATGATACTGAAATCCTCCCCATAGACAATGACGGAGGGGCGGTGTTGTTGCGTCGTTATGGTTCGAGAGTTATCTGTCCAATAAACAGGCTGTAAACATAAGAACTGGCATATTTTAATGATTGCCCAGGATACTTATCCCAAAATGAATGATCCATGTGATATGCATATGAACAGCAAAGACATAGATGAAAGCAAATACGACCTGTTACATCACAAATCATATCAGTCTGTTGGTCGGGGCGCCCCCAATGGGGTCTATGCAGCCAACACTTCCGCGTTCAGTTTGGGCCGTCGGAAAGCTTCCGGTCAGAAGCAACTCATTCACTGTGAACGTACGGTCGTGATTTTGTAGGAATAAAGTTCAGTACTACAACACTATTTCATTTGATAATGTGATGCCATAGTTTTTCATAGTTTGTATTATTTGTGTTGCGACGTTGACATGATGACATGAGTTAGAAACGTCTTAAATCTCCTGTTAAAAACGAGAGTTCTGCATGGATTTCTACGGGGGTGCCATGTCCGCTTGTTATAAGCGATGTTGGTCTTGTTTTTCAGTAAAGTTGCTTGAAAATATTGACAGGTTAGGTTGCGTTTGTTGGGGCTTGTTTCTGAAGTGTATGCTTATTTAGGCTTGTTCCCTAATGTTGTTTAAACATGTCATTCTGCTCAAACATTGTCATAAAGCCAAGGACCCCCATGTATTTGTGCACACGGACCCCCATCTGAATGTTTTGTGCCAGGTTTTTATTTTTTATTTGTACTATAAAACACGATAAGGACAGAATCGTAAATAATGTCATACCCGAACTCACCCAGCCCGACCCAGCCACGGTGAAATAGCACTTCCGATATACAAGTGAAGCCACACCTCCGTCGCGGTCAAAACAGTAGTCGTGAAATATGTACCGACTTTGGGGTTTTCTAGGCGTGCATGTACGGAATTGCAATTGCATTACATTTTGCCGTATTTCTGTGAGATTGTATTTCTGTTGGGATATTAAATGTCCCAACGCAATCTTAGTGATGTTTTGTAGTACACGGACACACAGCGCCGACAGATGAAGATGAACCCCCCACAGACACAGCGTCTACATTTACATTTACTATACCGTGCTTAAGTAAAATGTTGAGGTATTTTTTACTTTACTTGAGTATTTTCCATTTCCAGTACTTTTACTTCTACTCATCTCAGAGGCAAATGTTGTACTTTTTCTCCACTACATTAATTTGAAAACTTTAGTTACAGGTTACTTTGTAGATTTTTATTATTATTACAAAGCATCCAGTAACCACTTCAGCCCTATATACATTTTAGCCATTTGAAAATAGCCGATCTACAAGCTCACAATGTGTCGCGATGGGACGCATTGTGAGCTTGTAGATCTGGTATTTTCAAAAGTGTACTTTAACTATTTTATTGCCGCTAGGTGGCAGCAGAAGTGTAGTTGTAGCCAGCCTTATTTCCTGACTTGGGTCATTTTCAGCTCCGCTGTACCAGCCTGCAGACTAGCATTGTAAGGCTCGGCTATCGTTAGCATTAGCTCACGCTGTTTACCTTTCGCCAGAAACGTTTAGGCGTCACTCACACGGTCGCAACAGATTGCTGTATGCTTGTTCTATACAAAGGGTGTGACACAGCTTGCCCCAATGCATTTCCAATGGGAGTCACATGGTTTGACACAACATTTTGTGTTGTATGAGGGGGAGGGGTGCAGTCGAAACACAGCCGAAAGCCATACAACAGCTTGTAGTCCAAAATGTGGACTACAAACCATGTGACTTCCATTGGAAATGCATTGGGGCGGCCATGACACTCACAACATTCATACAACAAGCATGCATCAATGTTTTAAAGGTCTGAGTGAGGCCTTACATGTCGGGAGCGATGCGAGACAAAGTCACAAATGACATCCGAACATCGGATGAATCAGGATTACCATGGACAGCGAACGTAGAAGCAGAGTTAAGGGGGCTTTGGAAATCCTGCTTTTAACCGAGGTGAATGGAGGGGGCTTGCAAAGATCCCATAGCTGGTGGTGACGGAGGTGTTGCATAGCAACTGGACCAATGTTAAAAATTGGTGTTGGGCTCAACCGCTTCATATGGAGTAAACGGGGGGTACGAATATGTTCGTACCCAGCAGATAACGTCCCATAGTTGGTGGGTACGAACATATTCGTACTTTGCAGAGAAAGAATTAAGTACATTTTGATGCCAATACTTTTATACTTTTACTCAAGTACATTTTGAATTCTGGACTTTTGGTATTTCTATATTGCAGTATTGATACTTTTACTTTCACTAGATGGATGTGCTGTATACCCCGCTGCTGCTGGTATGTCGGTTATAAGTTATCTTTGTGCTGTGATGGCCTAAAAGGTCTCCAGTTAGAGAAAAGAAAAGGACCATATGTTTCATCTAATGAAGGTTTGCTGAGCGGGCATGCAGTTCTTACTTTCATATACATTAACTTTCCCACATGGGAGCTGCCCAGTATACAACCATCTATTGGAACAGCTGGGGGGTCAAGCGTTGTCGGAGAGAGCACTGCACATTTACTGTAATGACTGATCTGTTACTTTAACGGCTTCATTTGTTATTTTTAATCATGCACTTTATGTACAGCCTACAGAATATTTATACACTGTTTTATATTTCTTTCCTCCTTTCTTAACACCAAATTACTTATTTGTTTGCAAAGTGGAGTTGTGTGTGTGTGTGTCTGTGTGTGTGTGTGTGTGTTACTGCATCAGCCATCTACGAACATGTTCGTACCCCCCGTTTACTCCATATATGCCTTTTAGCATTGCTCCGGTTGCTATGGAGCGCCTCCGTCCCTACCAGCTATGGGATTTATTTTCCATCCAGCTCCATTGAGCCTCCATTATAACATCCCGACGATCGTAAATCATTTGTGACTTTGTCTCACATCGCTCCGGACATGTAACCGTTTCTGACGAGAGCTAAGGGGTATGAGCTAATGCTACTGATCACTGTGCTCACAACAACAGCCCCCACCTCACTGATAACCCGGAAGTGAAACAGAGGAGCGTAGAGTGAGAGTGGGCGGATGGCACAGGTTAGGTAGGTGTGCTTATGCTACAACCTAGTGGCCATTCAAAGAATTTTAATGCCACCCTTAACCCATTTTGACCTGAGATCAGATTCTAAAAATGTCTTCTACATCCTGACAGTTTTCTGAAAAAAATAGCAGACCTACAAGCTCGTAGCGCGCCACTCGGTGGCGCGCTATGAGCTTGTAGATCTGCTATTTTTCAATAGCTAAAGCATAACGTAATGCTAACACCAAAAAGGGTTCCCGCCAAAAATGGGTTAAACTGTGGCCTGCTCCCAATTGAACAGCAAAGAAACAGGTGCTATTGCTAGTGGATTATATAAGAATACAAGTCATTTGAGAACATAGCATAATTAATTATGCTAATTTGGTGGAAGAACCAGAACTGTCACAGAGCCAAGAGTTACATAATCACACCCTTCATGATTACTGACTGCAAGCAATATGCAGCAGAGTGTATCAACACATTAAACCCTTTCTATGAATAGATTTGGAAAAATATAGAACCCATTGGAAATGATTAGCAGCGTGTGTCTTATGCAATCATCAACAGCCCCAGAACCCGCTGTGATCAAAACAACACAACGTGTAGCTCAAACAAAACTTTAATTATTATGCCTGTGACCTAATTTTAATATGTTTTTTAAAACAATGCATAATACCCCCCACTGTTTTTACATAAAAGTTATATGGGGACACCCCAATAGGGTTGTGTAAAGACCCGCCCCCGCCTGCTTCTTTGCTCCGTGGTTACCAGACTGTCCTCCGACTAGGTGGAAAGTCTGGTGACACTAGGTGCGTTTCCATAAAGCCGTTTTTTTGCGCATTAAGGCTCTTGCGCAAAATCTCCTGGATGGAAACAACTCAAAATGCGAATAATAATAATAATATCTGGGATTTATATAGCGCTTTTCATAGCACTCAAAGACGCTTTACATGTGTGGTGGCCAGGAAGGTGGAACAAAAAATGACAACTTTATTAGAAAAAAAAAACAATTAAAAGAATAAAACCAATAAAACAATGCACATGAGTTTAAAACACATCAGCTTGGAAATGCAATTCGGAACAGGTGGGTTTTCAGTGAAGATTTGAAGGTAGGAAGTGAGGGGGAGTCTTGTATGTGTTTGGGGAGAGCATTCCAGAGGGTGGGGGTGGCCACAGAGAAGGCCCTGTCGCCCCAGGATTTGCGTTTTATTTTTTTGGGAACCTCAAGGAGGCCGGCGTTGCTGGATCTGAGGGAGCGGGATGAGGTGTGAGGCACTCAGGTCTATTCGTTGTTTGACGGGGAGCCAGTGGAGGTCTTGTAGGACTGGTGTGATGTGGTCTCTAGATCGGGTGGAGGTGAGTAGGCGGGCAGCTGAGTTTTGAACATATTGGAGTTTATTGAGGGTTTTTGTGGTGATGCCGTAAAGGATGCTGTTGCAGTAGTCCAGTCGGGACACTTTTTCGCTTGAAGATGGCGGATTTTGGCTTTTTCGAAAAAAGGGAAATGCGCAAATAGTGTATGGAAACACTTGCGGAAAAGGTTTTTAATTGGAAAGCATTGAACTCGCATTATATCGCTTTTGAACAGTTGGAAAATAAAATAAAACTAGAAAAAGTGCCCTTCTGGGCACAGGTCTCCACCAGGAGGATAGGACTGTGTGAGATGTTTGGCAAAATGTTTAGGAGTAATATAAACATGTTTTGCCTTTGATGGCAATTGGATGACTTGAGGCCTTTTGTTCCAAAAATGTGTTTTGCAAAAATCAACCTGTTGTTGGCGCTATAACAGGCCAATGTGAAAAGGGTGGGATATATTCCTCAGCCTAGTAAGAAAATGTGTGAAAGATTTCACGTAAATTGCATGCTGCGTTCATGATTTGAGGCTTTTGTTCAAAACGGGGAAATCTTGCAAACTGTGAAAGCCAATTATAGCCAATTAGGATGGAATATGACTTGAGCACATGACCATAGAGATACTGTGTAACGATTTGTGAGATTTTTGGACAGAATCTGGAGGAGTAATATCAAAAAATGTGTTTTACAAAAGTCGGCCTCCTGGTGGCGCTATAAAAGGCAGATGCGGAAAATGCAGGTCAAATGTTTGTCCTTGGCCTCTAGGGAGTGTGCATGCAACGTTTCACGCAGATCGGTGCAGTTTTAGGTAAAAAATGTGAAAAGCTATAACAGGTCGTTCTGGAAAATGCGGCGCAGAGGTTCATCGTTGGCATCCAGGGAGTGTGTGTGCAAAGTTTGGCATCGACCGGGTTAACGGTGCCGGAGATTAGCTGTCCACAGACGGACGGAAGGACGGACGGACACACACACGGACAGAGTGCAAAACATACTCTCTCCCCATGCCTTCGGCCTGGTGGAGACAAAATCGATGGGGAGGCAGTGGAGTGAACGGTGCATGGGATGGTGGATAGAGAGGGAGTGATGTTGTGGATACATATAAGGTCCCAATTTACTACTACCCGACCTGTCCGATTAATAATTGTGTAGTGTGTTCAAAGATCCCATATGAAGTCTGAATCCTCCCGAGTTGATTGGGGCGCTCCGATCATTTTGATGCAAGACACACACACACACACACACACACACACACACACACACACACACACACACACACACACACAGACTACGAGTAGTGTAGTAGACTAAATTTTTATATAACCTTGCTGCCTGGGTCCCTGCAGGCTATTCGATCCATCCATGCATATGCTTCATCTATTCTTATTTATATTCATTGCATAAGATAAGCAACCTAAACGTGTAGGCTGGCTAGGCTATATAGCCGATGAAACAAGTTATTCACAACTGTTTGCAGCTGCAATCAATCGATTTACAGTATACCGACCAGTATACTCCAATCGAGTCCCGCAACATATAGGCTACATGTGCCCCGAATATATTAAGACAAGTACTACACAACAAATCGTTCTTTGTACGTTCTTTGACTGTAGGTGTCGTCAATACTGTGAAAGCAGCAGATGCCCGCTGGCGAGCTGCTGTAGACTTGCTGACGGTCGGTCAGCCGCTGACCAGGGATCAGATTACAGCACAGAATATGGGGTCCTGTCCGTTAAACTGAGAGCACACACAAAGCGCATCAAATCAATGGTGTGAACATGGACAACTTTACACAAGCCTCACTTTACTGGCAAAACTGTGCCACCTACTGCATATTTCATGAACTTATTTTATATGTGCATTTTATCAGTTTAATGGAAACACCAACAATTCGCTTTTCTTTTTTCGACTTAATGAACATACGCTTCCTTTTTTCGCAAAGGCTTAATGGAAACGCACCTACTGTCACTGACGTGAGGTTACTACGGGTCCGTGGGGGGAAATATTGCTCTGTGTTGGCTCTTTAAGAAAATAAGGCTATATGGGGCAACACAAAGAAACAAGCAAAACGAACTAACCCTAACTTTAAATCAATAACAAACACTAACTAATCCTACCAAACATGAAAAATAATGGTTACATAAATACATTATGATTGTGCCTGACCAACCAACATGAAAATTAATGGTAACATTATGATTGTGCCTGACCAAAAGACATTTACAAAAAGCAAGCTCCCAAAGCAAGCTCCCGTAATTATACGAACATAATTATTTTTACAACTTAAGCATGACTCAATGTAACATTGTCCCCACTGAGGCAGAGAATTATACAACTCTGGGTGCTCCAAACTTTTTGAGTTCCAGAGTTTTGACACGGCAGCACCGCCCTGGACAGTGTGCGCACAAAGTACAGACAGGCAGGGGCGGTACAGACAGGCAACCCGGGGCAATCGGGGTTTTGAATTACACACTAGAACCTTTATGTGCCCAGCAGGACCCTGAGGTCAGCTGACCAGGGTCTATTGGTCATTCCTCGTACCAGGTTAGTCACCAAAGGTCACAGAGCCTTTCAGCCTGTAGCGCCCAGACTCTGGAATGCCCTTCCTCGTGACCTGAGAGCTGCAACGTTTGGGGACATTTTTAAAGAACGAGCTAAAAACACTACTGTTCCAACATGCATTTGAAGAATGCCATTGAGCTTCTCCTCCAGGTGTGAAATGTGTCTGTTTTCTTTTTTCTGAGATGCATTGTACAGTTTTGTGTTTTTAGTTTTGTTAATATTTGAATGTTTCTTTCCGTTTTTATTCATGTTGTAGTTGTATGTAAAGATAACTTTGTGAGTTATCTCTGTTAAAAGTGGTTTACACATTTTATTGATCCTGTATTTAAGGTTTGTTTGTCTTGTTTTCTGTTGTCTTTTTTCTTTGGGGTGAAAATTCAATGTCTTTATTCTTGTACGTTACTAGAAATTCGCCGCCCTTCGGGCGGCTCATCCTAGTTCCGTTGCAGCGCAATGGGAAGAAGGAAATGGCGAGATTTGACAGACTCCACTTCATGTTTCAGCTGTGTTTTCAAACCCAGTATTGTGCCCTTCACATGTATTAACGGATGGGTATTATTATTATTTGTTGTATTTTATTTTCACATCAAAGCAAATTAAATTAAATTAAAATAAGCACACATGAAACTGCTTTTTACTGTTTTGGTTTACTTACAATAAGTTAGTGTTTGTGGAAACCAAAAGATGTTGAGAATGGAGCAGAACATACTGTAGTATATTTTTGTGGGGACCTTGACTGCATTATAGTAGGCCTACAATCTTTTGGATTGCAGTGACCCCACATTGTTTCTTCGGGAACAGTATTTGTAGTTACAATGAGGGCTACATGAGCCGAAGGGAGAGAAACACGTCGCCTCTCTCCAGTCCGTGCGTGGCTGAATAACAACGGATCGCATCGCTGACTGACATAAACGCACAGTTACAATTCAGAGGCACTTCAATAAGAAAACTCAACTAATAACGCTTGTGTGTGTTAATCTGCCCGATGCTGACGTTAGTATATAATGTTTAGATTGTTTTCCTCTTGTACATGCGTTTGTGGGCACAGTGGCAGGGGGTGAAAAGCCGATTTGTCCCATGGTGTGCACTGCGCAACTGTGCAGTGTAAAACATGCTGAGATCAACCCACACACACACACACACACACACACACACACACACACAGTCACTCAGTCACAAATCCTCCACAGTGTGATTACGTGTCTGCAGTGACACTGATGCGAGGTTACAATGAGTCCGTGGTGTGGTGAGACTGGGAAAGGAATAATGCGCGGAAGACGTTGGCATCCGACTGCGCGCGTTGTGTCGATGAGATGGGCGCGTTGGGAAATAGCGCGCCGAAGCACACTCGCCTATTAGTTTGCATTGCATTTGCACAGTGCGCTCAGTGCGATAATTCCGAACGTGGCCGTTGTGGGTGTGTGTGTGTGCCTGGCTGGCCTGTGTTTGGCTGCGTGGGGATCGCCATGTGAGGGGGCTAGCCAATAAGGGCCCTGTGTTGCATGTGGAGAAGTGTGTAGGTTAGTGTGTGTGGTGTAGCCGAACGGGGTGGTGAGAACATGAGGGGGATGTAGCACAGCAATCGGTGACCCCTACATTAAGCTGTGTTGCTCCCAAGATGCAGTGCAAATGCGTGTTGTAGCAACCGTAGCCAATGGGAAAACAGGATGCAGTGTTGCCAGGTCCGCGAATTGTAAGCGAGTTGTAAGTAGCGTGTTGAATGGCATTTTTTCTGGGGTTGTTTTCATAGACCTGGCAACAAATTAGGCGGGGGTGTCGGTGCTTGTGGCGTGTTTGTGTTTGTTATTGATATTGATGTTGTTTGTGAGTGTGGACGGGAGGCGGCTGTAGTGGCAGTGCAATGACAGTTTTTATGCGGGTGTTGTTGAGTGCGGGCGTGCGGCGCGACATGAGGAGATAGCCGTGGATCGACGCGGAGGGTAAGGCTGTGTCGTGTTAGTGTGTTGTTGCAGTGTGTGTTGCAGCGTGTCAGTGACGTAGTAGCTGGTGACTTTATTTTCCTGGCTTGGGCATTGGGCACACGTTTTCAAATGTATAATAGATACTTGTGGGGTTTATTAAGAGAAGCTGTTAATGCCACCATTTATTATTTTCCAACTCCAGTATTTCAATAATGCTTCTGTGAAAAAAACAATAAACTAACAATAAAATAATAATGACCGACGGCCCGCATAGACACAGGACGTGGTGTGTGTACTACCAGCCTTTACCTTCTCTGACACTGCAGGTTTCTCTGGATAATGGCATCGGCTCAATGCCTGCAAGTTACATTGTTTAATTATGCTGCTCCCATTATGAGAGTTTAGTGAGCATGCAGGTGGTGAATAGTGCAGAACTCAGAAGAGGGATTTGCATACATACTGTACAACATTGATTTTCTTTTGGCTTGGCTGCCATTTATATTCTGGGTGGAGTTTGGAGTGCAAAGCCTGAAGCTTTTCTCTCGCTCACAGGCCAGGGTGTTGTGCAGGAAATACTGAGTAATCAGGCAAGAGGGAGAGAGAGACACGGCAGAATGTAATAGAGTTGCATAACTCCAGCAGAACAACAGCAACTGTAATCTGAGAGTCTCTGAAAGCTACAGAGGGGGAAAAGTGTCTGTCTGTCTGTCTGTCTGTCTGTCTGTCTGTCTGTCTGTCTGTCTGTCTGTCTGTCTGTCTGTCTGTCTGTCTGTCTGTCTGTCTGTCTATTTATCATGCCCATGTGCTGACTGCAAAAATCTGATTATACTGTACATAGGTCAGTATAATCCTGAGGTCCTCTGCCCTCTGGTGCCTTTTTTTAAAGCACTTCATCATGACAGGTGTGTGCAAGAGGGAGGTAGTCATTCAGAGTGCTTTAGTTTTCTTTAGAAGGGACAGTTGCAGTGGCGTGCACAGATAGATACTAGGGGGTGCTAGAGCACCCCCTAGGGCAATGTGCCCTTTTGAAAGAAAAAAAAAATTGTATACACTTTGTATTTTACAAATTTTACACAAATTTGATTGTACAGTATGTGGACCATGGTGACATTGATCAATTCTTGATAAAAAAAGCTTCTAATATATTATTTAGGCCCCAAAATCTATAAATCTCACACTATTAAGGCAACCGGCCGGTTCCACGCACTGCACAAGGTGCCCTTTTTTCACTTGAGCACCTGCCCCTCTAAATGTCTGTGCACGCCACTGGACAGTGGTGGTCTATTTATAACAGACTGGAGTAGGGAGAGTGAAGATATCGGCCAACTGACTGACTATTGACCATATGCAGACCGCATCCATCTTACCAGCAAGGTGCTAACTAGGTGCAACTTCCCATTGACAGCTCATTCATCCACATGATTTTGTGTCAGAGTTTGGAAGCGCTCGTTTTCAGTAAAGCAACCTCCTGCGTTATGTGCAAATTCAAAACAGGTGGTACGCATGGGCACTTATAATAAATAATCACCTGCAATTCATTTCTAGGAAGTAGCTCATGTCTACGGTGAATTATTATGAAACAAGGTTCTTTATTATTTGTCTCCCGAGGAATACATTTGTTTTAGACAAAGGGCCCGCATGCAAGCGTAGCCATTATGCCCATGTCGCCGCAGAGCAGGTCCAAATACATCTTTCTTGCAACATCAAAGAAAAAGAAAGCATAGAAAGCTAGCAAGAAAGTAGACAAACAATCAGTTTCGTACAGCTGCAATTTTGGTGAGCTTGACATCGTTTAATACAATTATGGTAGATAGGACTTTTTGGATGAATGGGCTGTCAATGGGAAGTTGCACCTAGTTAGCACCTTGCTGGCCAGATGGATGCGGTCTGCATATGGTCAATAGTCTTAATTCTAAAAACATGCGTAGAAGACACTTTAATTACATAACTGTATTGCATTTTTAGTAGTCCATGATTGAAGCCACGCTATTGGAACTCGTCGTTTGTTGTGATTTTGAGTGTGCTCTCCAGCTCACAATTGAATGTCTTGTACTCATCTGAATCTCAACCTTCCACGTTGCAAGTGGCATGCAGCGCTGATTTTAGCAGAGCAGGCACTTTCCCACTTGGCCACTGCTTCTGATCAGCAAATGTTTATGCATTAATACTCTCTAGAATGTCACTGATCTATTCAGTGACTGATTCTGTTTATGCCTCTGTGTTATCTGCTGCACCCTGGAAAAAAAATTATATTCCAGAAACATTCACATATTGTATAAGCATGTGATTCATATAATCCATATAATTTGTCTTGTTTTTTGCTGTTTTTAGTCTGCCTGTATGCGGTGAGAAGCAGACACCAATTAATCATAACCTATCATCATCATCATTCGAGTGCCCTTGAGATCTGCGACACAAGCTGCTTCCACTGATCTCTGTTGCTCATTGCCACACCAAGTTAATTTACAGTCAGTCCTGTGTCCCTACTCAGAACATCTGGAAATGTGAGCAGTCTTAATTGTTCCTCTTGATGGGCAGGGTATAGTCTCCACAGACGAATATCCAAAATGTGTGTGTCCAGCAAAACATAAATCTGAGCTTTGGTGGGATGGTCCCTCCATGAAAGGTTCTGGACACGCATGAGGAGTCTTGTGTATGTTCCGTCAAGTCGATCCCCGAAACTCCTTATTCATTGTCCATGTTTCGCAACCATAACGAGGGATACTTTCCACACAGGCTTTGGACAGGTTGATCTTGGTAGCTATTGAGATGTCTGACTGCCATATACGATGTAGCTTATTACAAGCACTCCAGGCCCGTCCTTTCCTTGTCAGGAAGTCCTTTGTGCTACTGCCTACATGTCACTGCCATCCATGGAGTGGATGGTTGGGTGATCAGAGTGTACATTTAGAAGCAAGCATTCTGTCTTTTTGGCATTCAGCTATATGCCAACTTTGGCTGCTGACACTTCTAGTGATGTTAACAGATCTTGAAGAGAGGATATGTGTTCAGCAATCCGTGCGATGTCATCTGTGTTGTCAAGGCCGGCCAACCACTTCTGACTTTGCCGACCAGATCTTCTGCCTATTGTGAGACCTTTGGAGGAGATGGTATATCTATCGCTTGCCTGAGGACATAGTCAACAACAATGACAAAGAGAAAAGGATGATAACCTACTGTATGAACATTGCATTTGATATCATTGTGGTGGCAACAAGAATAATAATAAAATATAGCTGCAAGCAGCGATAAGACGGGACCAAGCAATAAGCCCTTTTAGGCTGCTAAGGAGTGCCATTTTATCTCACCCAGCGGTATTGCAGTTCGTGCCCCAAACATACAGACAGGCACGAGTTATGCCTGTTTAAAGTGCCTGTGATTGTTGCACAAATCTTCACGTACAAACTTCTCTTCAACTGGGACTTCAGATAATGGTCCATAGATTGTGTGCAGAACAAACTGCTCAAATGGCGGAAACTCTGAGGGCGCAGCTTACTGGTCAAAGTGTACAGATGTGTTCCGCATGAGTCAAGCCACATGAGTAAAGAAGAAGAAGAAGAAGAACTACAAATACAAATACAATAAGGGACCAAGAAGTCCCTTCGGGCTTGGTCCCTTAAAATATATATATGCAATGTATTTTGGGTTCAGAAACATCAACGTTCAACTAATGTGTGGTTTGCAGCAACATACACTGCCAATGTGTTCCTTTGTTTAAGGTAGCTCCTGGTGGTTGGTTGCCTGTCGTGCGCGTGCGTGTGTGCGTGTGTGATGGCTGATGGCTCCTAAACATGGCTCCTAAACAACATAGCAATGTTCCCAGTTTGATTCCAGACGGATACCTGTGTCTCTCTACCCATGGCTTCCTGCCTCTCCCTTATCTCTCATATTTAAAATATATATATATTAATACTCATCAATGCAAAATGGCCGTAGGCGAGACAAGCTCCAGGGTAGGATAGTGGGACAGGATAGTCATAGAGCTGACTTGACGATGAAGCTGTCTGCTCCCTGGTGTTAAAATGGTTAGTGGATTCACATAGCTTTAGGTTGTGAATCTGGGCCAAGGATCAAACATCTGGCCCCAGGTATAACATCATGCTTTTTGCATACGTTTGCAGTGTTGGTAAGGGGAGGCGTGGGGATGAAAGTGGTCGAACCGTGCTGTATACTATCTCTCCAGGGATTGAAATCCCTGCCCCGAACTCCCTACGGATGTACTGTAGAAGCTGTACACTTTGGTTCCGCACAAGTCTGCATGCTCACTGCACCGCTTCTGCACTGTTGCTGTAATAACTCTGTCAGGAACTGTTGACAGAGTGCAAATTTTGCTCCATTTTCAGCCCGTCAAAAGGGAGAAGGAGGAAAGCTATGCCAGTTCTTTTTTTTAAAGATGAGAGTTTGTGTGATACCGTTATCTCTGTTTGAGTTCAGTGTATCTACAACAGTGGAGATAGAGCTGGCTGCAGTGGCTGTGGCTGCACGGTTTAGGTACTTTATTCATAGGCCAACGGCAACCAAACGTGCTTTCTATCTGGCATACAGAAGGCATTAAAAGACATGAAAGGGGCATAGCAGTGGCCATGGTTTTTCTGGCACCACTGAAAGATCTGCTTTGTTTAGTGTTATTTTTATTGTACCAGAATATCAAAGGTTTTATGCTGATGATTCACCAGGATCCTGGATGGCTTGATTCTAGGCTTAAAATAATATTTTTGAAAATCTATATGTGTATAACTGTGCTAATCAAATCAAATAGCACATTTACAACAGCAAAAAATCTGACCAAAGTGCTGAACATGGTCAAAAACAAAGCAATTCAAAGCATCGATACAAAATAAATATCAACAAAACATATGCATTGACAAAGACCGGAGAGCTCAAGTATAGCATTAAAAGCAAGAAAGAACAGATGGGTTTTAAGTATGGATCTAGGGATAAAGATATTAAGAAATAAAAGTAGGGATTTAAAGGCCCAAATCTAAAGCACGGTCACCCCTGCTCTTCTTGTTAGTCCAACGAACAGCAGCAGCTTGTCCACGGATGTTAAAGCCCGGGGTGGGATAGGGCTCCAGTAAATCCAAAATAGTTCATGTAGCATGTGTGTGTGTGTGTGTGTGTGTGTGTGTGTGTGTGTGTGTGTGTGTGTGTGTGTGTGTGTGTGTGTGTGTGTGTGTGTGTGTGTGTGTGTGTGTGTGTGTGTGTGTGTGTGTGTGTGTGTGTGTGTGTGTGTGTGTGTGTGTGTGTACTGTCACAGTTTGTTTACATGTACTACGCATCACATGCTCAGGTGTTAATGCTTTGCAGCAACAAAACAGCTCAATTAAAATGTGTGAATTAGCCTGTAGCAGTGCATGTTTAAATCTGCAGTCTCCTGGCTGAAGCGAATACAGGGCTAATTCTGTCAGGACACTGAAAGTCACACCATGGGTCATTGGATCCGGTAGCAGCTTACCTTGCACACATCCATCACCATCATGCTGTGTCTATTATGAAGCTAAAAGTAGCTTTTCACCTGTAACAACACAACTATGAACTGTATTTTGGCCATGACATGTGGAGGGCAACAGCAATTCTTTTTTTGTAATGTTTTTTTGTGTGGATTTCGCCTTTATTTTATATTTTTTCTGGAGGGACAGACAGTAGGCTGACAGGAAATGGGGAGATAGATGGGGGGATGACATGCAGTAAAGGCCGTCGGGATCGGGAGTCGAACCCGCGGCACACTGCCAGACTGGATTACCAGCCACGGTGCCTACACCGCTGAGCCACGGCCCAGGCCGGCAACAGCAATTCTGTCGTCTTTTGAATACCATTGGTCCTCACTAATATGATGAGATGGTAAAAAAATCTACTCTGTTTTGATTGATTGAATAGTTTATTAGACAGAATGTATGATTGATTGATTGATTGAAGAATTTATTAACAGTTTGCAGAATTACAGTACATTTCAAGCACAAACTCAATACAAAGGCTGTTAACTGTGAGTGGACGACCCAATTAAGCATTACACTTGTTTCCAACAGGGTCCACCATGTTCAAATCATCAAAACATTTAGAGACGTACAAATAGACACTTCTATAGACGGAACAGGAATTCATCAAAAAGGAGGTAAAAAGGGAAAAGAAATATATACAGTGAGGGGAAAGAAGGGGGGGGCGGGGGGGGGGGATTCAGATTTTACGGGGGCCAGTTTCGAATTGCAGCCATCCGTAGGTGCCCTTTGAGAGCGGTTTTGAAGGAGTCAAGGGATTCGCATGTCTTAATGACAGTTGGTAGGGCGTTCCACATTTTGGTGGCATAGGAGCGAAAAGAATTTAGTCCCTTGTTTGTGCCGAATCTGGGTTGTACATGGTTCGTTGCACTCCCTCTGGTGTTGTGGGTGTGGACTTCGTTAACATTAAGGAAGTATCTAGACAGGTACATGGGTATCTTGGTGGTGTATCGAATCTTGTGGACCAGACCCATTGCAAGATGCTGTACTCTGTCGTCGACCCTAAGCCATTCCAGCCTGTCGAAGTGGGCAGGGGTGAGGTGGGTTCGGGGGGCTAGATCAAGTAGGAGCCTGACCAGTTTGTTTTGGGAAGTCTGGAGCCTGGTTTTAAGGGCCTTTGAGGTGCTGTGGTACCAGGAGGTGCATGCATAGTCAAAGAAACCCTGTACAAGGGCTCCTGTTAAGGTCTTCAAGGTGTTTTTGTTGACCAGTGAGGAGATCCTGTAGAGGAATCTTGTTCTATGGTTGACTTTTTTGATTACGTTGGTGGCCATTTTATCACCGGAAAGATTAGCCTCCAGGATGGAACCTAGGTAGGTAATTTCATCTTTACGTGTGATAACATTGTCACCCACTCTAACCAAGAAGCCATTTGCCTTGCTGAGATTACTAATAGAGCCAAAGAGAATGGATTCAGTTTTTCCCAGGTGTAAAGATAGTTTGTTATCAGCGAGCCAGGTGCAGATTCTACCGAGTTCAGAGCTGAGGGCATTTTCAACCTGCAGTTTGGGGAAACAGAGAGTACAGCAAACACTAACAGGGATAGCACAAAAAAAGTCCCTGCTGTCTTGTTTCCATTTAGGCTCTACTATGCAATCAATTCATAGACATGAACTGTGTCACATGTCTGTATCTAATAGGAGAGCTGTGGACACCTCAGAAACCCATCTACCAGTGAACATCATCGTTTAACACTTTTTTTTCTTTTTCAAACCAGATATTTTTAGTAACGAGAAAACAATGGCTTTCATTTCAGCATGCTAACTTTCCAGTAATAAAAAGCCTTCCGTTTCTATTAGCATTGATTCCCCATCAATGACTGTTAGCCAGGTTTCACAGCCATCCTCTGAGACACAGACTGACTGTTAGACAGGTTTCACAGCCATCCTCTGAGACACAGACTGAATGTTAGACAGGTTTCACAGCCATCCTCTGAGACACAGACTGAATGTTAGACAGGTTTCACAGCCATCCTCTGAGACACAGACTGACTGATAGACAGGTTTCACAGCCATCCTCTGAGACACAGACTGAGCACTAGTGAGGACTGGAGGAGATCTCCTAAAAATATCTATCAAAACGGCACACAAACATTATATAACTAATGTAGTTCAATCACTCAGTTTAGTAGAAAGAAGTCCAACTCCCTTATAAGTGACATGATCCTGTAGTTCTCCTATGGTATTTGTTCAAACTTGGCCATGGTCCTTTGTCTCCTATGAGTCAGACCCCCAAAGGACGAGAGCAAAGTCTAACTGGGTTATTGTATACACTGGGTTAAAAGTTTGACATCAGTGATCTCTTGCTGGCTGACTCACACACTTAAGGTGTTTGCACTATATGTAGGCTATATTTCTATTCTAGGCTATCTTTACAAAATTGTTATGTTCCTCTAAAGCATACTGAATTCCCCTGTGTACAAAATGTGCTAGTAAAAACACTCAACGTTCAGGTTGTAAATGTATACCATGTTCAAGAAATGTTTAAAATGCAGAATGTTTCGTTGCTGTCATGGCTGTCAAAACTGTTACTTTTCAGCATACAAATCCAAAAATAGATGATCTACAGTACTCAAAGTCTGCCGCAATGTGACACATGTTGATCTTTTAGATTGGCTATTGTTGTTACTTTTGTGTGACACTGTAGTACACGACTAAGTGGCGCATAAATGCATGAAAAAGAAACAATATAATAATAAATAATAATAACGTGAAAATGTAAATATTTGGAGATAAGAGGTTGGAAAAAAGAGGGGAAATAAAGGTGTTATTGTTTAGTTTCATGCATCCACTCTTGGCTTCACGTCAACAACATCTCTCCTTAAATCGCGCCCTCAGGCGTGCCAGGAGGCAGAAAAAGTGCAGCGGTGTTTGCAGTCAGCAACCATGCAATCAAAAGTTGGACATGTACAGTATGTACAATTCAGTACTTGTATAAGCTCCACTTCTATAGTGCTTCGGGAGGAGAGCTCTGGTGCGTTTTCCTTCATCTACAAAATGTTGTGTTGCATATGCACACTTTATTGACCGTCAATGGGTCAATAAATGGGGGCGGGGGGGGGGGGGGGGGGGCACTTCACGGCTCCCTCTGAGACGCACATGTGCCGTACAGTACGTACAGTTGGGTGCCACCGATATTGTCCCTTATCATTTGACCCATTTTGGCCTGACCTCAAATTTTTAAAAAATCCTTCTAAATCCTCCAGTTTTCTGAAATAAATATTTTCACGATTTTTCAAAAATAGCAGACCTACAAGCTCGTAGCGCGCCACTCGGTGGCGCGCTATGAGCTTGTAGATCTGCTATTTTTCAATAGCTAAATTATAACATAATGTTTAAAACACCAAAAGGGGTTCCCGCCCAAAATGGGTTAACTGTCCTTTTGCGCAGATCACGCAAACCTCAGCAAAAAGAAAAGGACAATATCGATGGCCTCCAACTGTATAAGCACATGTACGTGAGCGGCACATACTGTATGAGGTGAGCAGGGAATTTGGCAGCCATTCATCTCAGGAATCAATAATTAATTTGGGGACAAGCAGCTAAATGTAACCTCTTAGCAGCAATGGGGGATGTTCAAAATTAGGGGGGAGGATAATTTAGTATATCAGATTTATAGAATGTCCGGAAATGTAGCCTATACATCACTAATGCATCTATAGCAGACACAGCTGTGTTCTTGTCTCTCCTACTGTATAGCTCAGTGGTTCTCAACCTTTTCAGAACCTGCAACATAATATTTTAAATGGGGGCCCCCTGAAATAATCATACGTTAACTGGGGACCCATCCAAAATAATCAAATTTGAACTGGGGATCCACCCAAAATAATCATATTTGAACTGGTGACCCACCCGAAATAATCATATGTGAACTGGGGATCCACCCAAAATAATCATATTTGAACTGGGGACCCACCCAAAATAATCATATTTGAACTGGGGACCCACCCAAAATAATCATATTTGAACTGGGGACCCACCCAAAATAATCATATTTGAACTGGGGACCCACCCAAAATAATCATATTTGAACTGGGGATCCACCCAAAATAATCATATTTGAACTGGGGACCCACCCAAAATAAGCATATTTGAACTGGGGACCCACCCAAAATAATCATATTTGAACTGGGGACCCACCCAAAATAATCATATTTGAACTGGGGACCCACCCAAAATAATCATATTTGAACTGGGGACCCACCCAAAATAAGCATATTTGAACTGGGGACCCACCCAAAATAATCATATTTGAACTGGGGACCCACCCAAAATAAGCATATTTGAACTGGGGACCCACCCAAAATAATCATATTTGAACTGGGGACCCACCCAAAATAAGCATATTTGAATTGGGGACCCACACAAAATAATAGCATTTGAACTGGGAACCCACCCAAAATAATAGCATTTGAACTGGGAACCCCCACCACCATGACAAGCACTTGGAATTGAAGAAGTTGAGGCATTACATTCCGATTGACTCAGTTCCACAGATAAATATTGTGAAAATAGATGATCTACAACTACATTGTTATTAGGCAGCACCGGCCGGCGGTAGC
Organism: Electrona antarctica; assembly: GCF_951216825.1. Lineage (NCBI taxonomy): Eukaryota > Metazoa > Chordata > Actinopteri > Myctophiformes > Myctophidae > Electrona > Electrona antarctica. The sequence continues at coordinate 10,303,412 of NC_136810.1, read as the reverse complement.
CCAGATTGTCTCATTGTGAGCAGAAAAAGGACCAATAAACGCGTGTGCGTGTCGGATCCGTATGTAGGCTGTGAGTAAGAGCCAAAAGAAAAGGCAAAAAAACCCCAAACATTTATTTTGTAATTGCTGGATTAAATTAAATGAAAGAAAGATGAGGTCCCTCGTCTTGGCACAGGACGGGTCGTGGTGAGAAAAACGAGGCCCGTGTTCTTGGCATATTTTGTCATCACGTGGGGACCCCCCCCCCCCCCCCCCCTGGAGGTCTCGACCCACAGGTTGAGAACCACTGCACTGTATAGCTCATGGAGCCTCATTAGCTGTGTAGGAGGCACTGTGGCAGGCTGGGTGCAGCTCATTGGGATTCATGTCCCTCTGTTGGTTTGTTTATAGACGGAGCCCTGCCCTCAGGCACTAGCTACTTTGCTGATGGCAAAAGCATCCGCGATTGCACGGACAGAGAACACCCATCAGCCCCTCTCCTCTCTGATCCACACCCTCAGCGAACAGAAACAACAGGGAGTGACATTTCTAATTTTGAGTTTGATGCTAATAAAAGAAAAAGGGCACGGCTACAGTATGGCATATCACAAGCTTATATCAAAAGTTATTTCGTGGCATAAAGTGTGTGTGTGCGTGCGTGTGTGCGTGTGTGTGTGTGTGTGTGTGTGTGTGCGTGCGTGCGTGCGCGTCACTGTACTTTCAGAATAAACCCAAAGGCAGTCATATTACAAGTGTTGTAGCTCTGAAGGATAATGATACCTGTGTTCTTTATTTATACCTAAGCACAAAGCCAACAACACCACTCTAGCATACATCACATTTTCTTTCTCTTTTCAGCGATCATACAATTCTCTTCTATCTTCTCTCTCCCACTCTCTTTTTTTGACTAAATTAATACTTTCAGCGTCATTGCCGACTATTAAAGTCAATTGAAGCCTAATTTTGATACTGACGCTTAACGCCATTGCCGACGGCCTTCGGCAATTGCGCTTTTATGGCGCGTTCGATTGCTCGAGCCATAATGCTACTCACGTTAGCCGGTTAGCTAGCTGTGTTGTTAGCACAGAACTGGATCGCCCATCTTAGATCGTCGTCGCCATAATAATCCATTCTATCCATTTCTTTCAATCGCCTGTATCTCCTATTCCTTGTCCCAGATGGCATTTTGGTCAAAACAGCGTTTCTTTGACGGCACAGATATGACGATCTGGAGCTCTGCAGAGCTCCGGTCTGGCTTCAGATGGTAAACAAGGCCTGTCCGCTCCGTGTAGTTTCCTAGGTTAAGACTACTGCTCATGGACCGGAAATGGCGGCTTTTCAAAATAAGAGCTCAAATTTAAAAAATGCTGGCGTGAATTAGATCCTAATTGTTCAATAAATGATAGCGGCCTAAGTGTTAATAGGCCTGTACAGCATGAAAAGCAGGCTGCATGCTACAGGTACAGTATGGGCCATACATAGTGATTATATTATCCATATGGGGATTTGCAGATCTTTTGATATTTTTGTCTGGCTGACTTTAGAGCAACGCACTTCCTCGGCTCAGTTTGTAGACAAAAGCACAGTCTTAAACTTTTACTGAGGCCATGTGTCGAATTGCATCCACCTGTAAGTGCTCTTTGAGAGTGGTTTTGAGGGATATAAAAGTCGCCTTTGAAGTCTATCCCTCAGACAATTCTCCAGATACCCGGAGAGTTACAAACATACGCAGAGACGTCATGCATTTATAGTTTATAGTCATCATGGCAACATTTATATGCTGATAAGTGGTATAAGAAAGAACGTATACACTGTATATGGTACAATATTGCCCTATATATTATGGGCCTACAGTACATAAAAAATGTTTTAACCCATTTTGGGCGGGAACCCCTTTTGGTGTTAGCATTATGTTATGCTTTAGCTATTGAAAAATCGAAGAATGACTGACATAGAAACATAGTTTTTTCAGAAAACTGTCAGGATGTAGAAGACATTTTTAGAATCTGATCTCAGTTCAAAATGGGTTAATGCATGGCCTGCTATTTTGTTCAACAACACTTTACTGTAGCAGCAAATTACAGGTTCTCAAGACAATAATTAATATAGCACTTGGATTCTGGATTGTCTTGTGGTTCCTTGGCCTCCAGCCTTCTGGTGGCATCCGTGTAAAAGGTCTGTGAGTCGCGCACTGAAATGCTAATTAGTTACAGACTCAAGGTTATTTGCCTAATTACTCACAGGTAGGGATATTTATGCAAATGTGAACCAGCGTGAACGGGAGGTCATTGTTCCCCGGTCCCTGTCACTGTAGGTGAGGCATGTGTGTTGGGTTGTGAGGGTGGGGGGTGCAACTACACACTGTCAGGGGTGTAAACTACTTAAGTACATTTACTCAAGTACAATTTTGAGGTTTGTATAGGAAGGCTTGATAAAATGAATATCAAATATCTAAATACTGAATCAAGTAACTTAAACACTGTCTGGGGTGTTCACAAAAGTCTGTGTAGACGATACAATTACACCAAACTTGTTTGAATGTGAAATATCCCTTAAACCATTTCAGCTCTATATACATTTTGGCCATTTGGAAATTGCCAATCTGAATGGGGATGGGAATGGGACCTTCTGCATAATGAGTACTTTCTAATTTTGGCACTTTAAGTACATTTTGATGACAATACAATATATGTGAGTACTCTTTTTTTGTTTCCCACCACTGCTACATGCTGTGGCACTGAGGCGTGCAGGCAGTGAGCAGGCAGGCAGTGTGTGAGTGAGCGAGCTGTGGCACTGAGGCATGCAGGCAGTGAGCAGGCAGGCAGTGTGTGAGTGAGTGAGCTGTGGCACTGAGGCATGCAGGCAGTGAGCAGGCAGGCAGTGTGTGAGTGAGTGAGCTGTGGCACTGAGGCATGCAGGCAGTGCACGGACGGACGGACGGAGTCGGGTGGAGGCACGTCAACCTCATCAGGGATGCCAGTCACCCCCACCCACACTGTTCTGTTCTGTTCCCCCTGGATGCTACCATCTGGTGAAACGGTGCCAGAACATCAGGGCTGTTTCTGTAGCTATTGTTTGGAGTATAATCATTGGTTGGACACTGCCAAACTGGAGTGGCCATTTTATTGTGATGAGGATTGGGCAGAGACAGAGACTTGGACCAATAAAAGGGACACAGGCAGACAGACAGATTCAGAGATCTCCGGGAGGGGAGGGGGGGGGGGGGAGGGAGGGAGGGAGGAAGGAAGGAAGGAAGGAAGGAAGGAAGGGGGGGGAGGGAGGGAACAGCGTCCACATGCGTTTTGGGCGTTTTTGTGTGGACACATTTCTTGAGATGATTCTGTGTGGCAGGCAGGCAGGCAGGCAGAACCAGGTGTGACATGCATTCCCGATTTGCATCGTTCCTGATTAGACCATTGCCCACTCACTTCTAATATTATTTCAGTCACAAACGTGAAGGGATGTCTTTCATCATGAATGTGTCTTGCACTGCCACCTACTCATCATCTGATCCTTTATGATCTCTGGAATATCTTATGAGCACAGCTGATTTCACTAAGTACTTTTTAACATTGGCTCCTATAGTAACAGCCTTTGCTATGCATGATGTGACTCACTCAGGGTGTAAAGGTTGAGTCGAGTCAGTTTTTCCTTTCAATGTAATTGTATAATTCAACAAGGAGCCTGTTAATGTTAACAAATTAACTGCTTCTGACGGAGTATTCCGTCATATAAAATCCAACCATCAGCTGCTTCTGACAGAATGCTCCGTCTTTTTTAACCCTAGAACACTAAACATTTTAGATTTTCACCTGGACGATTATATTTTTTCAATTTTCATAATGTTGCTGATGTCTGAGGTGGGTGGGTCTTTCAGTACCTTCATGATGCTCAGTGACATCATAGAAGGTAGGTTTCTTTCCCTGCCCACATCTCAGATTCTTCCTACAGGCAGGTGTTTGGAAGGAAGTTTAAACTCACTCAGTCCCGGTTTTGCTTCCGGTTCACTGTGGGGCAAATTTGGGGGTCTTCGGAGTAAAGCTTCCGGATACAGCCGTGGCAGGCAGCGCCCTCTGGTGGGGGTTAAGTCCTTCTGGATACAGCCGTGGCAGGCAGCACCCTCTGGCGGGGCTTAAATCCTTCTGGATACAGCCGTGGTAGGCAGCGCCCTCTGGCGGGGGTTAAGTCCTTCCGGCTACAGCCGTGGCAGGCAGCGCCCTCTGGCGGGGCTTAAGTCCTTCTGGATACAGCCGTGGCAGGCGGCGCCCTCTAGTGGGGCTTAAGTCCTTCTGGATACAGCCGTGGCAGGCAGCGCCCTCTGGTGGGGGTTAAGTCGGGCAGCCAATGAGTTCATATAAAAAACAGTGATGTTTAATTTAATTGTATTTAATTTTGTAGTTTAGCAGGTAATAGTTAATCTTAATTAGTCGATGATTTGCTGTTATGAAATAATAATGGTAATAATAATAATAATAATAATAATAAGGGTAATAATAATAATGATGATGATGATGATAATAATATTTAATAAGCTTTTATTTGTATAGCACCTTTTAAGAGCAAGTCACAAAGTGCTTAACAGAAAAATATATATAAAAACATAGCATGGATCAAAAGACAGATATGTAAGTCAGATATGTATGATGGAGGAAGGCCTGTAGCCTGGCTAATAAGCCAGACCGAATCAGCCGAAAAAAAGTTCTCAATGCTTGAGACCTTTGACTGACAGTAGCTCTGACCAATTGCGTCAAGGAGAAAATGTTTGAACCTGCCCCCCGGGAAACAAGATCCATACACACTTACACAGCATCTCCAGACTCAAATACCACACGAAAGTGTGATTTGAGTCTGGCTTATTAGCCAGGCTAGAAGGCCGGACCTAGCCTTGAAAGTGAATAAGAGTATTTTAAAATCAATTCTGTATGAGACAGGCAGCCAATGTAGGGTGGCCAGAATTGGGGTAATGTGATCGAATTTTCTGGAGCCTGTTAGGAGGCGAGCTGCAGCATTCTGAATTAGTTGCAACCGGTGGATGGATTTTTTTGACAGGCAGGAGTATAGGGAATTATAGTAGTCAACACGAGAGTAAACATTTGAGAGAGTAATATTTGTCAATTAAACAGTTCATCAAAAAATTCTGCGGTTCCATCATTGGGCGGCTTTCTGTGAATGTAATGTTGTCTGCGCGTGCACGCGTGTGACCGGTTAAAAAAAGTCCCCCCCCCCCCCTTGGTAGCCACCAAAACATCTCTGTTTTTGCATGTGATGTGACAGACAAAGTCGTACGATTTGTCACACACGTTAACGCAGTGAAATTTGTTCTCTGCAAATCTCTTGAAGCGGTGATCCGCAGCCATTAAGGAATGGTGAGCTGCAGCCGTGGCGCGCTCGGGAATCATTTGATTAGTTGATTTGACCTCCAATCCAATCCTTTGATGTGCACTTTTCATTTCACTATATCCCTCAGACACCGGGATATAGTGGGGCATGTCCAACACGGCAGAGGGGGCCTTGGTTTGGAAGCATCAACACCCACATGGCAAAAGGCTACTCCAACCGAACGGCGGCACATGGTGGTGGAGGAGGTGCGCCACCAGGAGGAAGCAGCCAGGTGTGCCAAGGCAGTCTCCCAGGCCCAGCAAGGCCGCTGGATGAAGTGGGATGGCGTGGAGAGGAGGAAAATCACATGGAACGAGCTGTGGAGCATGGAGTCTAGTAGGCTGAGTTTCATCATTAGAGCCACATATGACGTCCTGCCCTCTCCAACCAACCTACATCTTTGGTATGGAGAGGACCCAGCCTGTACCCAGTGTGCAGCCCCAGCAAACCTCAAACACATCTTGGTGGGTTGTAAGACCAGTCTAACTCAAGGAAGATACACCTGGCGCCACAACCAAGTGCTAAAGTGCTTGGCTGCCGAACTTGAGAACAAGAGGGCAACCACCAATGCCATGCCTCTAAATGCCCAGACTACCTTCCCACGGAAAACAACCTTCATCCGGGAAGGGGAGAAACGGCGGACCAAGCCAGCGCCTCCAGACTCAGGCCCACTGAGTGCAGCCCGGGATTGGGAAATGCGGACAGACCTCAGCCAGAGGCTCACCTTCCCACCCGAAATTGCAGCGACCAACCTGCGTCCAGACCTGGTCCTCTGGTCCAAATCCTGTCGGCGTGTCTTCATCGTTGAGCTAACAGTCCCATGGGAGGATGCCATCGATGAGGCATTTGAGCGGAAGAAGCTGCGGTATGCCAACTTAGCAGCTGAAGCAGAGGGGCGGGGCTGGAATGCGAAGGCTTTGTAGCCAGTTCCACCACAAGGCTCCTGAAGGAAGTAGGGATCAGAGGTCAGGCCCAACGGAAGGCAATCAAATAACTTTCCACTGCAGCAGAACGGAGCAGTCACTGGCTGTGGCTGAAACGTAGAGACGCAACATGGGCTTCCAGATGACCACGTGGTGCCACCATGCGACATACACCCAGGTCTGATCAGCCTGTGGCGGGCCAACCTCGGCAGAGGGTGTCTTGTGATAAGTGGCCGAAACACCCAATGAGGTCGGGGCACACAACTGAAGATGTGTCGTACTGGTGGCAATCATTGACAATTCCACCCCACCCAAGAAGTCATCTCCAATCCATTCAATTGTTGTGCTGAATATTTAGGGATCTTTAACAACTAGTCCTATTAAGAATCCTTCATTTTATTCCTTCATTGCCTGGCCCTGTATCTTAAATTGTCAAATCTGATTAAGGAATATTATATGTCTTTTGTATTCTTTCTGTACACAAAATGTAAATATTTGTTAGATATTGAGGGAAATTAATGTTCTCAGATGAAAAATGTCGCTTATCAACTAACAGGTTAATCGATCGAAAAGGTTATCAAATCTTATCAATGAATGAATTAATCAATAATTCCCATCCTCCTATAGTGTAGCCTAATAGGCTACATAAAATCCATAATTAATTTCACACAAGTAAAAACAATTGTATTTTTTTTCTTTATTTTGTTGTTTCACTGTAATAGCTCCTGAATGCTGTAATAGCTTACCCTGCTTTTGAAATGTGAGAAAAAGGGATCACAGTTAAAATGTGTCGATTAGTGTCAAAACACTAAGGGAAGGCACCAAAGACACACATGGATGCACTCCCTTTGTTTTGTCTTTCCAAAAAACGCTTCCATTGCACAGAATTAACCCATTTTGGGCGGGAACCCCTTTTGGTGTTAGCATTATGTTATGCTTTAGCTATTGAAAAATAGCAGATCTACAAGCTCATAGCTTGTAGCTAAAGCATTATGTTATGCTTTAGCTATTGAAAAATAGCAGATCTACAAGCTCATAGCGCGCCACCGAGTGGCGCGCTACGAGCTTGTAGGTCTGCTATTTTTTTTAAATCGAAGAACGACTGACATAGAAACATAGCTTTTTCAGAAAACTGTCAGGATGTAGAAGACATTTTTAGAATCTGATCTCAGGTCAAAATGGGTTAAAGCCGATCTGTTGCCAACTGTCTTGCCCTATGGTGGACCTCAAGTGTGAAATTTGTATTTTTGAGCAAAAGCTGCATGCAGAACACACACACACACACACACACACACACACACACACACACACACACAGTGGCCTTTTCCACCCTCCACGCATCAGTGAGAATATCTTTGTCAGATGAATTATGATAAGCGCCATCAGACTAGTGTCCTGGTGGTTCAGAGAGCTGTTTTCATATCAGCATATGCCATTTCCCCTCTTCGCTGCTTTGATGTGACTCAACCATTGAGTTTTTTTTCTCCCTTTCCTTTTCTTCTTTTTAAACTGTAGTTTGCGTTAGACCATTTCATTCTTTATCAGTATGACAGCCATCCTTATTTATCATGCCTAATGCCCAGTCCGGCACATCTAAATTGGATTTGATACCCTTGCTATAGATGGCCCCATGGCTACATTATCTTTGTAAAGGTCGCTCGAACACCGGGTTTCCTGCAGCTGTGAGCGACGACTATGGGAATGTCGGGTTTTTCACGTAGCCGTGAGTGCCTAGGCGTACTGCTCACTGTCATGATCTGGAGCAGATCGTATATTGACATATCTCTCGGCCGCTGGCGGCCCAAGGCCTGCCGCACCTTCATATGGGTGCTGGCCATGTTGTGTCAATGTGCTGGCCTTGTTGTGGCAATGTGCTGGCCATGTTGTGTGTTTGGTTAATTATGGGTGTGCGAGATGTATTCTCAGATATTGGGGAAGAAAATATATATAGATTATGGTGTCTAGCTGTGTTCCCTAAGAAGAGAGAATTACAGCAATTGGTGAGTTAAGGAGAGCCTAAGAGGTCGTAAATGCCAGGCCACTTCCTTGCTGGGGGGTTGGCTGTTGGCCCGCATTCCAGCTGTGAAGGGTCTAATAGTTTATGGGACCTCTCAGGGCAGTGTCAACTCACACAAATAGAACATGGAAAATGGGGGATGAAGTAACCAATCTTTAATTCCTCTTCAATTGTTTAAATGTGTTCTAATAACCTACCAATATATTGGGTTGGTAAAAAGGCTAAATGATAAATACCTGTAATAGTCTAAACAGTTTAGTTGGGCATTACAGGGACTGTAACAGGAGCTGGCCACAGCAGCCAGAGGTGCTGGCTGGATGGTCTGTGGGATCTGATTGGCTGAAAGTGTTAATATGGAGGTGGGATCAGTCAGAAGGCTGCATTGACTATATGCTGTATGGCACAAAGTGAGTTAGATTCACCCAATACCATCGAACGTGAACATGTCTGGGCAGAGACCAGCGGTATGTATCTGCTATAAATGATATGCTATAATGTATTATGCGATATATAATTGTACATTATTAATAATTGATGTAATATGATGTTTAGATGGTAACCAAATGTCATCTGTGTTCTTGTCTCCCCATCGTTGATCAATTACCATCTGATTAACGATAAGGTAGAATTAAAACCACATAATTACACTTAATCACTTAATGTGTAACTAAGTCTGAGAGCCATCCATGACAAGCTAAGCTTACCATGATCTGAGAGTCTTAGAGTGTTCAAATGATAGCTAGAATTCCTACCGACAGAGTCAGGATAGAACTGTACCAATAGGACTGTAATCCAGAATCCGGGATACTGTCATCTTGTGTTGGGGGAAGTTAGGGGAAGTGTGAACAGAACGTGTAAATGTATGATTGTAAGTGTTTAATTAATATGAATTAATAAAAACCCTATAAAATGCACGTTTGAGTTCATCAAATATAAGCTATCATTGGGAGCATTTAGTTCAACTGTGCGTGTTAGTCCTTTAACTCTGCCTACTGCATGGGCTGGTCGGAGCCGGGCACAACATCGCCAAATAACCGAACAGTTTTAATTCGTTGCGGGGGGTTTAAAGCGTAATATAGCCTATAATCTAGGCATATTACAGCTTTAAATCGTTGCTGGGGGTTTGAAGCGTAATATAGCCTATAATCTAGGCATATTACTAGTTTCAAATCGCTGCGTGCAGCGACTAGCTTTAAACAGTTCACCATATACCAGTTTAAAGCGCTGTGCTACTAGAGTGCACAGTTTGAAACCGTACGGCCACTAAAGGGCCTAATGTACGGAGTTTAAATCGCGGAGCGAATAGTTTAATTCGTTGCGTAGCCGTGCGCACAGTTTAATTCATAGCGTGTCACTGACGTGACTTGACTTGAAACAAGATCTGTACCGTGCGCTCAGCGCACAGCTTAGATCACGGCCGGGCGGTTGGAAGCATAATATAGCCTAAACTGAGATCGTTTGGACATATTATGGTTTCAATCGCTACCGCGTTTAAAGAACTTTAAATTAGTGGTCACTAAAGTGACCACAATTTAAAGGCAGTCGTACTGTGCATTGGGATCAGTGCATAGTAATTCGCCGCCGAGCGAAAGTTAATTCGCCGCCGTGCGAACTGTTTAAGAAAGTGCCGCTGGGATCAGCGTGCAGCTATACACGCGCCCGGGCATATTTAAGATATAATATAGTCTAAACCGTAACCGTTTGACATATTACAGTTTAAATTGCTACCGCGTTGTAAAGGGCTTTAAATAGCAGTCACTAAAGGGAGCTGCAATTTAAAGTTGTTTAATTCAGAATATAGTTCAACTGAGACGGTTTGAATTTATTCAGTTGCCGTGCTGTTAAATTAAACAGCGTGGATCGGTGTAAAGTCACTAAAGTGACCACAATTGTAACAAAGATAAATTACAGTGTGTTGGGACCAGCACACAGAGTTGAATCGTGCCACACTAATAACCACAAGATTAAATCAGACAGAATTGGGGCCGAAAGACGGCACCCCGTTTGATTGTGGTTGTCTGGTGTGACGTGTATTCAACTGAAATTCAAGCCGTGCGTTGATAGCAGCGCATGCCGCAGTCGTTAGTATCCACAGGATTAAATCAACTATAAATGCTGCCGTGACGGCATGCCGTTTGATTTGTGCTACTAATAAATGCGACACCGTTAAACCGTTTTGTGTGGTTATGGGGCCATCTGCTGAAACGGACAGTTAAAACCGTGAGCCACAAAAAGTGACTGCGGGTTTAACTAATGGTTTGGGAGTCATTGTTCGATAGGGCAAAGTTCTAATCGACGGTCAGTTTAGGAAACTGATTATTTAAGACTATTTGTAACCAAACATAAAGTTTAATTGAGACCGGATAAGACGCCGGTCGTTTAAACCAAGAGAGGTGCTTTTTATAGTAACCACAATAAAAGTGTTTCCTTCTGGGTGCTGAGACCGCACCAAGAACAGCAGTTTAGTGCATGTGAGAGGGGGGGGGGAAATTCCTCTTTCTGTCATGCAAATGTCCCAATGTGTCACTGGAGTGACAGGGGGACTGGTAATTACTGTCATGCGGTATAATCTACCAAAGTAGTAATTAATAGCGGTGATAAATGTTTAGAACAAAATAGGGTTCTAAACTCAGCATTAAAGGCGATGTAATAATCTTACCAGTCAATAATGTTTAACGCTGAAAGCGTGCTTTGAAGTGCGCATAAAGGAAGGGCGTGTCTATAATAACTGTTGCGTGAGGCATCTAGCAAAACCTGTAATCCAGGTTTAACGGAAGGCTATAGAGTTTGACCGCCCACGGCCAATATAAATCTATATACTTATATTATATATAATCTATATAATATAAAAAGGTTATAGTATAAAAAGGTTTATTTGGTGAAGGTAGTAACAAGGAAGTATGGGCTTCTGAGTACAAATAATGTCGGAGTCCGCTAATTAAAGCTGGGCAAAAAACTAACCATTTACTTGAGTGAATGAATGATTTGTGAAAGTCGACTAAACCACTAACCCAGTCCAATTAGTTCCTGTACTGTTTGTTAAAGGGAGGGACAGAGGGGGTGGAAAAATGGCTTCTTTAAAGATACAGAGCTCACAGGCTCAAGCTATGTTTGATAGCACAACCTATAGGGTGGATCTTTGTATGGACAGGGGTTCATCCAGTGAGATAACTGAAAGTTTTGCTGAGCTGGACAGGGCGATGGACGCTGTGATAGACGCGTCGGTAGATTACGAGATGATCCTTCAGGAACAAAACGAAGATAGACTCGCACACATAGAAAATGAATTACTGAATTTATATGTTAAACAGTACAACAGTGAAAGATACCGTGTAATCAGGGCTGCTATCTGTCAGGAGAATGACAGGGTAGCCAGAGGTGTCGTCACAGCAGGGTGCCACCAAAAAGGCCTCTGTGAGTTTCCTGCAGAGAGCAGGAACATAGGAGCCCCAGAGGAGAGGGGCATCCAGCCCGCAGACGCAGCACCAGACGTCACGAGATGTGACATCACGGGCCCCTTCGCCAGCGCAGAGACGGGCGGAGCGGAGACGGTGCCAGCGGGGACCGGGACAGCCCCAGAGGGGCGAAGAGACAGGGCTACCAGTCATCCGGGCTGGGAGCAGATAGAGCCTGTCACAACGGAGGCACAGCCTGGTGCTTCCTGCAGTATCCATGCAGGGAAGCCAGAGCCCTCTACCGTGGGCAACGAACCCACGACAGGACAAGCCCTCAGTCAGCACCGTAGCAGGCCAAGAGCAGCTACGGGCAGAGCTGAGGGAAACCAACGGGCGGCAGACGTCGCACCTGTGAACCACGCAGTTCCGCAGCCTTCGACAGAGGAGGAATGGCCGAACATCGAAGTGGGACCGACAGCAGCAGCAGAGCTGTCAACGGGAGCGGAACAGGCGAGCGGCCTTCCGGAGCTGGAGGCTGCCTACGCCTCACCGTTCATCATCAGAGCCATGCCCGCAGACGTTGTGGGCAAGGCCGACGGGTCGTCGATCCTTCTCACCACAGAAACGCCGAGCGTGATTGGTGGCATTGCCATCATATGTCCACGCGTTCAAGAGGCGGTGGGGGAGGTGCATGACACACACGCCAAGCACCCTGGGGTGACTTTCGTGAGGGGTCCAGGCGAGCCAGAGAGGCACCCTGGGGTGACTTTCGTGAGGGGTCCAGGCGAGCCAGAGTCCAGTCCGGTCTTGAAGTTTGGGTGTGGTTATGAAACGACACATCTGCCAACGCATCTGTTGGGCAGAAATTGCTTTGATAAAAACAAGGCCACAATAACGCCTTTTCTGATTGATCCTGAAAAAGGAACGAGACCATGGAAGAACGCTTTCATGCCAGCGAGATCAGAACTGGGTCAGAAAGAGTAGCATGTGAAATGCTTCTCTACCCATTTGTTTTTCCTACAGCAGGGAACAATTGGGGCTTCAGTGACAACAAGAAGTCACACGGCACACACACACACACACACGCACACACACACTCACACACGAGATGTGTGTCTATCTGTGCATATTAAATGTGATGATGTATGTGGGTTCATTATATCTGTACTAGACAACGAGTAGCAGATAAGTGGATTTAATTTGTGCCAATTAAGTCCTTATGGACAAAGGTAAAAAAGAATGCTGGTAAAATGATTAAGTTTCCTTCGATTGGGAGGGGGGAACACTGTCTCTCAAAGTGCAAGTGGGTTTTGTGCGTGAGCGCGCACGCACGCACAAATTAACACACACACAAGCACAAAGACTGCATGTGTGAAAGACACATAATGTGGTTAAGATGTTGCAAGGATTTGCAATTTTCAATTGGGTTGCTTTTGGTAAAAGTCAAAGTAAACAACCAGGGGTAATAAACTGCATTGTTTGAACATGTGTTTACCAACTGGGCCCCATTCTGCAACCAAGAGTCTTTGCAGAGGTGGGGGAGCACGGGAAGAATGTTTTCTTAAAGATAAGGAACCAGTCTTGTGTGGAAAATGACTGTCTTCTTCCTTCTTGAACAAGGGGGTTGTTTAGATAAGTCTGAAGCTTTGTCCGGGCAAACAGCCATAAGATTAAACGGACAGAGGTGACCAAAAGTTCATGTCAGTTAGGTAACCCCTAACTGACATGACAGAAACAGCAATTCTCCTACAAAAGTGGAGATGCACTGTCTCACATTATTACAAGTATACATAAGTTTGATTAGCTGTAACTGAATTTAATACTTAAGGGTGCGTTGGGATAATTACAAAAAATGTCCACAATATCGACGCATGTAAACCTTTTATTATTTTCATTGTTTATTGATTTATGCAGTTAATGGGTTGTGTTTATTTTAATGTGTTTTTCAAAGTTGTATAATGTTATAACTTCAGTATGTGGATCCAGTATTATTTAACAGGTTCCGAAATTACTAAAAATGGCATACGCCCAAATATCAAAAAATAATATTTCCGAAAAAAATTAATATCAAAAATAATCTTTCAGTTTATGGAAAATGAATAACCATATCAATTTTCATAACTGAAACGTGAGGGGTGTTTGGTTAATTATGGGTGTGCGAGATGTATTCTCAGATATTGGGGAAGAAAATATATATAGATTATGGTGTCTAGGTGTGTTCCCTAAGAAGAGAGAATTACAGCAATTGGTGAGTTAAGGAGAGCCTAAGAGGTCGTAAATGCCAGGCCACTTCCTTGCTGGGGGGTTGGCTGTTGGCCCGCATTCCAGCTGTGAAGGGTCTAATAGTTTATGGGACCTCTCAGGGCAGTGTCAACTCACACAAATAGAACATGGAAAATGGGGGATGAAGTAACCAATCTTTAATTCCTCTTCAATTGTTTAAATGTGTTCTAATAACCTACCAATATATTGGGTTGGTAAAAAGGCTAAATGATAAATACCTGTAATAGTCTAAACAGTTTAGTTGGGCATTACAGGGACTGTAACAGGAGCTGGCCACAGCAGCCAGAGGTGCTGGCTGGATGGTCTGTGGGATCTGATTGGCTGAAAGTGTTAATATGGAGGTGGGATCAGTCAGAAGGCTGCATTGACTATATGCTGTATGGCACAAAGTGAGTTAGATTCACCCAATACCATCGAACGTGAACATGTCTGGGCAGAGACCAGCGGTATGTATCTGCTATAAATGATATGCTATAATGTATTATGCGATATATAATTGTACATTATTAATAATTGATGTAATATGATGTTTAGATGGTAACCAAATGTCATCTGTGTTCTTGTCTCCCCATCGTTGATCAATTACCATCTGATTAACGATAAGGTAGAATTAAAACCACATAATTACACTTAATCACTTAATGTGTAACTAAGTCTGAGAGCCATCCATGACAAGCTAAGCTTACCATGATCTGGGAGTCTTAGAGTGTTCAAATGATAGCTAGAATTCCTACCGACAGAGTCAGGATAGAACTGTACCAATAGGACTGTAATCCAGAATCCGGGATACTGTCATCTTGTGTTGGGGGAAGTTAGGGGAAGTGTGAACAGAACGTGTAAATGTATGATTGTAAGTGTTTAATTAATATGAATTAATAAAAACCCTATAAAATGCACGTTTGAGTTCATCAAATATAAGCTATCATTGGGAGCATTTAGTTCAACTGTGCGTGTTAGTCCTTTAACTCTGCCTACTGCATGGGCTGGTCGGAGCCGGGCACAACATCGCCAAATAACCGAACATTGTGGTCATCTACGCCATCACCATCGATGTCAACATTGGAGTCTACAAATGGTGGCCCTCCGTACCGCCAGACCGGCTGTGGCCACAATGGTCTGGTGTGGCCACAGCCACCACACCACCACGCTCCTGCAGTTGTCCTGACTCCCAGGTTTCTGCACCATGAAATAAGCCTCAGGCTATGCTCTGACGCTGGTCTTGGTCGGCAGGCAATATACTGCAGGATATTGTGTTTAATTGCATTACACGCCGATGGCATTAGGATGCTGATCACATGACCTGTCCTGTGTCTGTCTTCAAGATGCAGCATGTGCTACGCATGTAGCCTATTAAGTCTGAAGAAGAGCAGTTGTCCAAAGCGTTTCCTTTTGTGATGGCGCGTATGAAGCCTGTTGTGGACAGGTGTCTCTGGACATGAAATCAAACCGGCTAAATAGATCTTTGCTAAAGGAAATTCAGAAGTTACAATCATTTTTATCCGCACACAGTACATATTGGTATCTCTGATCTCTCTGATGTCTCAGATAATTCATGAAGTTAATTTGAACTGTATAGTCTTTTCTGAATAGCAGATTAAATTGCCTATTTTATTCAAATATTTCTAAATTGATATGATGGCATATTTTACAGTACTAGAGGTTCAGGCCGCTACACAGCCCTCAAACCTATATCACACCGCAGAACTGACTGAATGCCCATGGAGATCCCTGATGTCATCAATATTCAGCCCATATATGGAGTTCCCTGATGTCATCAATATTGGCCAGCAACTATACATCTGACCTCAAACCCTTAGATCTCCATATATGGAGTTGACCTGTTCAGACATTCTATATGTCGATCCTTCCTCTTCGATGTCTCCCTTTTGACTGATACTTGTCCACTTCAACTCTAGATGGGGCCGTCCCAAAGTTAGTGCAGCCACGCCCAGCAGCCGGCGAAAATTAGAGTTCTCAACAGGCCAGAAAAAGAAGGCCCGGCTCCACCTGGGCCCTCATCAAACCCTGTACACTCAAGACACTGCCCCCGCTGCAACCCTTAGATCTCCATATATGGAGCTGACCTGTTCTGACATTCCATATGTTGCTCTGACCTCATCAAACCCTGACACACGCATAATATGCCAGCACTCGCCCAGCAGTCTGTAGTCACCCAGGCGGATATGTTGATCTGACCCCCCATTCCAAAGCGCCAGCGCTCGCCCAGCAGTCTGCTGTCACCCAGGCGGATATGTTGATCTGACCCCCCATTCCAAAGCGCCAGCGCTCGCCCAGCAGTCTGCTGTCACCCAGGCGGATATGTTGATCTGACCCCCCATTCCAAAGCGCCAGCACTCGCCCAGCAGTCTGCTGTCACCCAGGCGGATGCGTGCACGCGGCTTCTCGACCTCAGGCGTTTTACTGGTAGTATATACTGTAATTAAAAACATGCAAGTCTTCACTCTGCTTTACTCTACTTTAATTTTAGGCTCAATATAATTAAGACGTGCGATGGAGGCATTTGGTCAAACCAGACTCATAGAATATAGCCTACTGTACACATTAAAGCAATTAAGCAAAAAGCTAGTTTAAATGACTGAAAATCTGTCATGTTCTTCTGGAGAATGAGAACAGGTCTAAAACTATAACTATAAAAATAAGAGCTAATACAAATATTGACATGCCACTATGTTTAATGCATGTAGTTTTAGGAAGGTGTTACGTTACACTCCCCCAGCTGTTATTTCACGCTTGGCATATGGTGCAGCGATTCAAGATAGCTCGTGGCATTCATTGAACTGCTCATTCAGTGTCTTTTTCTTTACTTTAATGTTTGGAAACATTGCTTTGCCTTTGGCTTTTTTAAGAGACACAACAGGACAGCACAGGACAGTCTTGCACACACACACACCACAGAGAGAGGAGTTGACGGTGAGCAAGATCGCTGTAGTGTTGCACGTCTCTCTCTGCATTACTTTCGATTTCAGTTCACTATGGCCACTGCTGAAGTCAGTGATGATGATGATGATGATGATGATGATGATGATAATGATGATGATAATGATGATGATAGGCTACTAGTAGTACATCAACGGTAGAATCGGAAAACCCGTATCCCACAGGCAAAACGACAAATATGAGCCAGCATATTAGCGGGCATCACAAAGTCAAAGATATAGATCTGTCCAAAGATGACAGCCAACAATTCCAGGCTCGTTTAGAGCAAATCTCCCACATAATTCGACCCGTGCTAAACACATTTCCACGGTGGTGATGTTGAACAAAGCTTGTGTGCCTCTCGGGAATTGTTTACACATTCTATATTACAGTAGTAATATAGCAAGAGACATGCAACCCCTTTCACTGATGGGTTTAAACATCTGATAAGCCTCCTAGAACCATGTTAGCAAGTGCCATGCAAGCAGTTTGCATATGACAACAAAAGTGTTACGTATTTACTAGTTACTTAGAGTAGAGCTTAACAATAATGTTGTCATCTCATCATCTTAAAGAAACACCTGAAAATGATGTTAGGGCATAAAACCCAAAGTTTATATTGTTGATGTTATTCTCATTCTCATTTGTTATTAGTCAAATAATGGTGACTTATTGCAGAGAAAAAAGTGTTTTTCTTTACAAATCAACACATTAGCCTAAATCAGGGGTTCTCAACGTTTTTGGCCAGGGACCCCCGGAAATGCTTTGGCAATGTCTCGGGACCCCCGCCCCGCCCCCTCCCGACCCCCAATATAAATTGACTGCTACAATAACCTTAAACCATTTTGGGCGGGAACCCCTTTTGGTGTTTTAAGCATTGTTATAATTTAGCTATTGAAAAATAGCAGATCTACAAGCTCATAGCGCGCCACCGAGTGGCGCGCTACGAGCTTGTAGGTCTGCTATTTTAGAAAAATCGTGAAAATAAAATTAAAAAAATATATATATATATATATATATTTTTTTTTAAATAATTTGGGGACCCCCTAAAATAATTTGGCGACCCCCCGAGGGGTCACGACCCACGGGTTGAGAACCCCTGGCCTAAATTATAGTGCTCTGTGCTGAAAATAGGAGGTTTTAAAAAAATATTGTCGAATGTCGTATCGAATTGTGATCTTCAAATCGAAAGTTGAATCGAATCGTGGATTAGGCAAATCGTGACAGCCCTAGTACCGAGGTACAATAAAGAAGTCCTGGAGACTTGCAGTACTGTATGAAAACCTTTTAGTTTTAGTGTCAAGGGTCAACGCTGAGGGTATTTTCAAAGTAACACATACTGTCGCATTTTACAGAGAAGAAAAGTGGAAATGTAATGTTCAGGAAATCACGTAATTGGAGCAAACCGCCCTTTCTGGGTGGCCATGAAGGTTGGGGCTTTTTGAGCAATAAGAACAATAACAAAAGCAAAATATTTGTGAAATGGCAGTGTGGGAGCATGGTGGCCTTTACCAGGAGACATTCCACACAGTATTTCACAAAAGATGGAAAATGTTGTGGTCTTGTCCAGGGACACATAATGGCGAGAGACATGGCCTCTCTGGTACCTCAACAAAATGTATGTACTTTAAAAGCATGTGTGCACTTAGTGCAAGAACATAGACCTTGACCCATGTGTTTCAGTATGCCATGATGTTGAAAATGTCTCCAGTCCATGTTCCAACCTATAACCTTCCAACCTGAATATTATGTTTCTGTTCTGTGGGGAAAGATTCCACTGTTTTTTGACAGGGTTGTGTATTAATCGTAAAGTTTGAAATAATCATGAAATAGATTTGCCCAACCCTACTGTACTGTTCCCACGCCAATGGAGCAGGGACAAACCCCTGTATTTATCTTGGTGACTGACTGAGGCATTCTGATTCAGATTCTCAGTCCCTGTAGATATCTCCTCATCTAGTGCTGTTTACTCTGCTGTGCTCTTCCCAGTATCCCCTCGATTACTGATAAAAAAGTTTGATTAGATCTTGAGAGCCTCTTCTCTCCCTCCCTGTGTGTGTGTGTGTGTGTGTGTGTGTGTGTGTGTGTGTGTGTGTGTGTGTGTGTGTGTGTGTGTGTGTGTGTGTGTGTGTGTGTGTGTGTGTGTGTGTGTGTGTGTGTGTGTGTGTGTGTGTGTGTGTGTGTGTGACATCGGCGAGGATTAGCAGGTCTATAGGCTGTTAATTAAAGACGGGGCAGGAGGGCGGAATAGTTTGCAACAAGGGCAGCTTTTCAATTATTTATCGACCAGCAAGCTTGCATGGAACCCCCAACACGCACGTGCGCGCACAGTGCACACACACACACACACACACACACATGAACATGAAGGAGTATTTCCCCTGTGCATAGCTTAGTGCGCCTGTCTTTATTTCATGTCACAGACGGCTCTGATTACAAAGAAGGACCCCGACCCTCTCAATCAGTGAGGGTAGGGGGAAAATACCGGAGTTGGTAGAAAACAAGTGCCCTCGACGGCTCCGAATGCAATTATAACTCAGCTGGATGTAATCTCTCCCCACAATGACTGACCTTGCCATTTGCTTTGATAGAGTTGATCAACATTCTTTCAATGTTACACTTTTCTGGGAGAGTTGGTTGACCATGGATGCCACCACAGCAATGCACTAGACACACTTGCATAAGTGTGACATCTAGTGGTGCCTTGCTCAATGTCGATAGATAGATAGATAGATAGATAGATAGATAGATAGATAGTAAGTATATGATGGAGCGAGTTGGGATGTTGATGTTTCCATGTTTATGCTGCTTCAGGGCGAAGACATGGAGTTGAATGAATGCTAATGAATTACCATGTACATATGTTACCATATATATGTGGTTGTATTAAGGGTGCAGTTTTCTTCAGTGTCTCCTGCAGTAGATCCTTGCATTCATAATTAGTATCTTTCTACAGCATAGCCCGCAGGCCAAGCTGTAACTTATATGATATCCTTGATGTTGGGCAGAAAGCTTTGTATCCCCGTGCTTAAAATGTTTATGTTTTTTCCTTAAATGAATGCCCTATAGGCTACTTCATCATCATCATCACCTTTATTTAAACTCGGAAATACAATGAGGGGAAAGCCCTCATTTTCAATGTAGCCGAGCCCGAGGATACAATACAGCACAATCCAGTACACCCGGCTTCCATTATAAAATCAGGGTAAATTACAAAGGTGCTTTTTGCAGAGCAGCCAATCAAACAAAACAATCA
Organism: Electrona antarctica; assembly: GCF_951216825.1. NCBI lineage: Eukaryota > Metazoa > Chordata > Actinopteri > Myctophiformes > Myctophidae > Electrona > Electrona antarctica. The sequence goes on along the minus strand of NC_136810.1, from coordinate 10,283,243 downwards.
AAACAAAAAAATAAAAATGACTCAATTGAAACAGGAGCACCTACTGTTAAAAATGTTTTGGAGCATTCCTTTGAACTGAACAAATGATGGGAGGGAGCTCAGTTTTAAAGATTTTTGGAGTTAATTCCAAGATGTTGGGCCGCTGACAGAGAAAGCTGCCTTGCCCAGCTCTGTTTGAGCATGAGGAACCTTGAGCTCGAAATCACCGGAGCGGGTCTGATAGGTGCCATCGTTGGAGCAAGTATAGGCAGGAAGCATCCCAGAAATAGCTTTATATCAAAACACGTACCGTGTTTATCCCGTCTCTCGGTCAGAGAGGATAAACCTGAGTTCACATATAAAGTGCACAGTGGTGGGTAGCATAATTATCACCTGTAGTCCACCTTAAGGCAGTCGTACACGAGTGTTGCAGAAAAGTGAATGAAAATGACAGTGATGCATTGTGAGCTTGTAGATCAGCTAGTTTAACTAGACTATTTTAAAACATTTACAAATGTATTATAATAAAGTTTACGTGTATGTATGTCGGTACCCTCAGAAGTAGACCAATCACAGCTCACGAGTCGCACCACTGCATGCATGCATCACAGAATAGAAAAAGCTAAAGTCCAATCGAAACACCAGTTGTTTTGGTGATGCATTTCTGTACTTTGACGGTGAAGCTTTTATTCAATCACTGTTTCCATTTGGTGAAAGAAGACAGACTGTCACCACTAGGTCTCGAATTCAATCATTTTAGGGGCAAGGCCACTTGGCCTTTGGTGTTGTAAATGGTTTGAGGGAACAAAGGCCAAATGCCAGGGTAGCAAGGCCATCAATAGATCAATGATTATACGTCCAGGGAAGTCATCAAAGGTTTGTCACACAGAACAGGCCAAACTGAGGCCTCGATTGAAGTATTAGCTCCATTATTCACATAATATCATACACAGAAACCTGTAGTTTCAAGGCAGTTTGTGTTATTTTTCCACAGTTTTTATAAATGATAAACCTGATGAAAAGTAAACAAGAGCTTGTGACAAAATTATAGCTACATTTGATTCACTGGAACACAGGTTATTTCTTCCATTTCCTAAAAAAGTTACGGTTCTGAGCATATAACTTCCATCGGAGAGCGGCAATATTGATTATGGTATTGGTTTTGATACAGTACATCAGCGCTTAAAGTTCTCTGGCGCCATGCCTGTTAATCTATCTCTCACATTTCCATAGCCAAGAGGGACGCCTTTCCAAACTCAGAGCACTGAGGTCCCGGATGGCAATCGCAACACGCCTGAATCCATGTAGCATTTAGAAACACCATACAGCAATAACATTGATAAGTACATTGATACCTTACTGAGAAATAGTCCCAGTTTGTTGTTTAACACTAGCGCGTCGGAGCGGTCAGGCTGACCGATTTTGAAATTTTGAAGTGGATTTTCTTTGCCCATGAAGTCCTGAGAAAGTTCCCCTTGCATGACTTTTTCTAAATGTTCGATTCAAACCATCTCTGTTTTTTTTTTCATCTGAAACGTTTTGGAAATATGATTTTAGACATAATTCTACTAAAATGTCTGCTCTTTTGCGGTCCGTGGGACCGCTCTTAGAGCCCTCACCCTTTCTCCCCCACAAGCCGTGCTGTTCACACCTTCCTCCCGGCTGGAGACGGGCATTGTTCAAGCTAATGTGTCATTTGCATTCCAACCTACATGTGGAAGTCCACATGTAGGCAAACTTACATTACAAACTTACATAAACTAAATGTTGTTTTAGATGTTATATTTCTTATATGCGGTTTGCAGAAATAACGATGTCTGACTTTATTTCTCGAAACGGAAAAAGAAATATGTTGACTATACACACCATCTTTAGCATAATTATGTTGGAATAATAAAGTTTATAGCATTGTGACTATGTCGCGCATATTCATTTCATATATCAGCGCATCAAAAATATTTTTACTTTATTTTTCGGAGGGCACGCTAAACGAACAGTGTAAAAATGACATGAATCAATGACATGAATCATTCCAACGCGATAGACCTCCTTCCCTATAATGTATCCCCTCTATATAAAAATGACAATATATAACGCTAATGTCGTATTTATTTTATTGTCTCAATACAAAGATGGACAGTGTAATTGCTGCGCAAGGGTAATTAATTATAGTGACATGTGAGCGCTATATTGAATATATAGCGCTCAGATCGTCACTATAATTATAGTTTCTGAAATGAAAAGGAAAATATGGTGTGTTGTACAGAAACTAGCTATAGCTAGCGCTATATTGAATATATAGCGCTCACATCGTCACTATAATTATAGTTTGGTAAACTGAAATGAAAAAGAAAATAACTTTTCTGCACGCGACCAGTGGAACTGATTTCCACGCATCACGGCTCTCTTTTTTCTCTCTCCCTCCCTCTCTCGTGGAGAGGGAGAAAATATCCAAGTAACTGACGGTGAGGTATGCGGAAGTGCATTTTAGATAACGCTGTAGCACTATTTGTGGCGGTGATGCGTCACATGACTTGATCTATCCTATGGTGTATATATAAACCGTGCTGCTGCTACGGATCTCTCTGCTGGCACAATAAATCAAATATATATAAATGACATCGATCATAGGCGGCGGCTAGGCCAGGCTTAGCCTTCCCAACAATTATGCTGGGTATTTTTAAAATATATATAGGCTAATATGTGGCTAGCCGGCCGCTCCCAAACTCCCAACTCCTTTGTCTGTAGCCTAAACTTTTCTGATTTGCACGCACGCACGCACAGCTGTCGCGCATATTCATTTCATATATCAGCGCATCAAAAATATGGTGAAATATGGTGTGTTGACTGACTGGCGTATTGTTTCCACCTATCTATTGAGCATAGCTAAATAAATACATGTTGAAAAATAACTTTGAGTTGTCCTGTCGAGTTGAAACGCTGCCTTGAATTAGTTGGAATGTGACATTTAGAAGACAATGGCAAGTCGTCAACCCCCCGCCACGGGGGGAGAGGTGTGAAGAGATGCAGGGAGAGAGTGGCCAATGGAATTGCACGAAAAACACCGGTCAGCCTGACCGTTAGCCGTCATAGTAGTAGTGATTTTAATTCAGACATGCTAGTGTTAACAGCAGCTGGGCAGCAGTTGATTGTCATTTTTGTCTAAATGGATGCTATTTCAAAGGGGGGGGGGGGGATCCTGATCAGTTACTGCTATTTGAATGGTGTCTGACTCTGAGGCTTAACTCATTTATCGCCAATTGCGCCTTTTGATGCCTATTTTTGTATGTACCTCCCCACCGATGATGCCTTATCACACCTTTTTTAATATCAATTGATTACGGTGAACAAATGCGCTCAGTATGCGCTCATAACACTCGTGTTGCGGTGTGGGGAAAAGATAATTAAATAGAAAATCCGCTGGCTTATGCTGTCTATGGGGACGCAGCTTTGCGGCTGATTTCTCGAAATGATATATATTTACATTTATTTTACACAAATTATGTTTTCGGCAATCAATGAATGGTGCTTGCCGTTGAAAATCCACTTGTGGCTCTCTCACGCACGCACACACGCACGGTACATTATTTTATTTTATTTTATTTTATTTTATTTTATTTTATTTTATTTTATTTTATTTTATTTTATTTTATTTTATTTTATTTTATTTTATTTTATTTTATTTTATTTTATTTTATTTTATTTTATTTTATTTTATTTTATTTTATTTTATTTTATTTTATTTTATTTTATTTTATTTTATTTTATTTTTACAATTTGCTGTTCTACATACAGTGTACACACATAAAACTGATGGTGTATTTTCATGTCTCTCTCCGTAGACCTGAATAATATGCAGTCTATATGCGGTTACAGTGGGCACTGGGCAGGCTAGCTGAGGCTCGACACAGGTTATACACAGACTACTGCTTTGTTTTCATAACTCTCTCCATGGTGCTGAATATACATGTATATATACGTGTATGCATGTTATATATAGGCAGAGATGTTAGATCAGTGTTTCCCTACGCGCATCCTAGTGTGTGTGTGTGTGGGGGGGTGACAAATAAACCCCTCTGGAATCAATCAATCAATCCATCCATCAATCAATCAATCATGCTGATGGCTTTTGGATGTTGCCAAAAATGCATGTGCATACTGGTATCCACAAACGGTATGATTTCTACCACTGAATATTCATAACTCTGAATTATGAGAGAAACTCAAAATGTTACTTGTAATGATGTATATTACCAGTGCATATAAATTCTATTGGACTGCAATCCTATTTGATCAATGTCAATGTGTGGACATGAATAAAAGTGTGTGTGTGTGTGTGTGTGTGTGTGTGTGTGTGTGTGTGTGTGTGTGTGTGTGTGTGTGTGTGTGTGTGTGTGTGTGTGTGTGTGTGTGTGTGTGTGTGTGTGTGTGTGTGTGTGTGTGGACTGTGTGGACTGTGTGGACTGTGTGGACTGTGAGCGTGGACTGCGTGTGTGCGTGTGTGCGTGGACTACGTGTGTGCGAGTGAGCGAGCGTTTCAGAAGGCAGGACAGCTGCAGAAGCTTCTGGACTGTAGTGTGGATTTGTTTTATCGGATAGTGAATCTTATGTGATCTGGTCCATGTTTCCCATGCAGATAATAAATCTGGTTGTCATGCAAGAGGCAACCGAGCAGTGAGAGCATCCATCAGGCTGAGGTCCTGGTCTATGTTACAGTGACAGTTGCAGCACTAGTCCAGTGTATTGCTAATCTTTGGTTATGATCCGGTAATGAGTTCCAGGGTCTTCCTAAATTACCATTATAGAAAAGAGGCTTCCTGTTGACCCCAGTTCAACGATTAGGCGTAGCCTGGCATTGCTCTATCTATCGATCTATCTATCGATCTATCTATCGATCTATCGATCTATCTGCTGAAGGCATGGGGAGAGAGTATGTTTTGCGCTGTGCGTGTGTGCATGTGTGCGTGCGTGCGTGCGTGCGTGCGTGCGTGCGTGCGCGCGCGCCCGTCAGTGCGTCAGTCAGTCAGTGCGTCAGTCAGTCAGTGACACACACATTCCCACTAGGCCAAGGAAGAAATGCTACTTGAACATTTTCAAATCAGCCTCATGGTGGCGCTATAACATGCCAATTCCTGTTTTTACCTATACTGTAGCTGCACTGATCTGTGTACAGCTTTGTGCGCACTCCCTAGAGGCCAAGGGAAAACCTTTGCCCTGCATTTTTCACATCTGCCTCATGTTATAGCGCCACCATGAGGCAGATTTTTGCAAAACACATTGATTTCTTTATATTATTCGCACAGATTTTATCCAAATCTCATGTAAATAGGTACACACGATCTCTATAGTCATATCAGACAGTTCTGTTTGATTTCTCATTTTCCAGCAATATTTGGCTCAGATTGCCTTCAAAAGCTGAGTGGCCCGTTTCGTAGAAAATGCTGCAAATAAACGCAGCATCCGAGTGCGGTGAAACTGCACGCATATTCCCACTGGGCTGAGCAAGAAATGCCACTTGACATTTTTCAAATCAGCCTGATGGTGGCGCTATGACAGGCCAAGTCACATCTTTACATATAACTGCTCCGATCTGCGTACAACTTTGTATGCACCTACAGGCCAAGGAAAAACGTCTGGCCTGCATTTTTCAACTCTGCCTTTTAGAGCGCCACCATGGGAGGACGACTTACTGTATGTGCAAACAATATGTTTTATATTAGTCCTTATTTATACAGTATCACGCACGTCGGTACAGATCTTTATTGTCATGTAATCACGCTGGATTGTATAATGTATGCCAGCCATTTATTGAAAACACAATTTATCTTAACATTACTAAGCATTATCAATATACAATATACTGTTACAGTACGTCACAAACAATGTCTGTCTGTCTGTCTGTCTGTCTGTCTGTCTGTCTGTCTGTCTGTCTGTCTGTCTGTCTGTCTGTCTGTCTGTCTGTCTGTCTGTCTGTCTGTCTGTCTGTCTGTCTGTCTGTCTGACTGACTGACTGCAGTGGAGAGGGGTCATGAAGTCTTTGGAGGATAAACGTTGCGCCCAGTTTGGACCAAAAATTCATGAGATTTATACTTCTGAATTGTCCCATACTCTGTAAAGAATGACTCATTGTCCCATACTCTGTAAAGAATGACTCATTGCCTCAATAATTATTGTGTGTGTGTGTGTGTGTGTGTGTGTGTGTGTGCGTGTGCGTGTGCGCGTGCGTGCGAGATTGTACACTTCCCACTTAACACTTTCACCCACGATGAGGAAATCACTTCCATCCATGTACTTTCACCCATGATCAGGAAATCACTTCCATCCATGTCTCACCTTTAACCCTGGTAGAACTCCTCTGATCCAACCATCCATGTCTCACCTTTAACCCTGGTAGAACTCCTCTGATCCAACCATCCTGCAGCAAAACACATACAGTACTATACCTGATAGTGTATCTCAATAAAGTTATTTTATATAAAGTCATACCGATTGGCCAAAATAATGTTATACCAGAGCATATACTGTACAGCAGTTAAACTAGTTACTGGAATAATACAGGCAATACAATTTCCTATACCCGATTTAAAAAAAAATAGCCAGAATGAAAAAGGAATTGTCTAAAACACTGTTATGATGACAGAACAACTCCTTGGAGGACTACAACACATCAACACATTCACTCATTAAGTCCAAAGACAAAATGTGGGCGGTTCACGTTATAGTGCAGTCTTGTTTGAGTGAAATGCTCCTTTAACCCATTCTGGGTGGGAACCCCTTTTGGTGTTTTAAACATTATGTTATAATTTAGCTATTGAAAAATAGCAGATCTACAAGCTCATAGCGCGCCACCGAGTGGCGCGCTACGAGCTTGTAGGTCTGCTATTTTTGAAAAAATCGTGAAAATGTGGCACAAATCTTTGAATATTATAATATATTCTTTCAGAAGACTTTTTTTATTTATTTCGAGGTCAGGCCTAAACGGGTTAAAGCTCCAATCACCTTTGACGTCTCGTGCTAGAACATTGTTCTTGTTCATTTGATAGATTCCACAGTGTGCCATCACTCAGCCCGACGCCATGTCTAATGCCCCCCCCCCCCCCCCCCCCCTGCTCCTCATCCTGCTCCTTTCCTCCTCTTGTTTCCATGGTAACTTGACAGGGAATGGAGTACAGCCTATTGGCTGTGATGTCTCACACTGTGCTAATGAAAACTGCTCCAGGAAGTAAACATGGCTACGGAGTTATGAATTGTAAATAAAGATCAGGAGCCAAAAGACATCATGCAAAAAAAGAGAATCTATCTAATAATTTAGCGATCGCCTGCCTGCTGTCTATTTTGTCGGTCACTGTCTGTCAGACCGCTGTCTTTCAGTCAGTCAGAATACTTCCTTCCGGCTCACCAGTGAAATGCATTTTGGGACGGACACAGATTAATACTGGGACACACTTTTCCGCGTAACAGCGGGCGAGCGATCGCTAAATTATTAGATAGATTACCGTACCCACACTGAACATCATTTGCTGTTCATATATTCAGAACGGGTAAGGACTAGTTATACTAATTATATATATATATATATATATATATATATATATATATATTTATATATATATATATATATATATATAAAATATGGGAGAATAGCTGCAGCTCTCTGGGTAAATTCATTTTAGTGCACCTCTGCTGTCTAGGCTTTGTTGGTGCAGGTGAAAAAACGTGTCCAATTTTGAAAAGAATGAACACAGTAAAAAGAGGCAGTAGGTGCCATTTGCCAAGAATGTTGTGTCGAAAAACCCAGAGTGACTCACAAAAGCTCTTAGTAAAGAGGGCACATGGGTAAACACAATTACACCACTGGTTGTGCTTCTACCTCACGCTTGTGGGTCATCTTAACCTCAAACTTTGTTAGAGCTGTGCATGGACACGCAGTCGTGGGTGTATACAGAGTAGAGGAGGCTAGGGTACTCAGAATGCGAGAGAGTGTGTGTGTGTGTGTGTGTGTGCGTGCGGAGGGTCAGATACGTTGGAGCTCATTCTCACCATCTGGCATCAATCTGACAGACAGTCCAGGATAATGGTAAATGGTGCATTTATATAGCGCCTTTATCCAAGGCGCTTTACATAGATTGTGCATTACATTCACCCATTCACACACTGTCAGTCTGTCACTGATGGCAGCGGAAACCATGCAAGGCACCAACCAGCACATCAGGAGCAATTAGGGGTTCAGTGTCTTGCTCAAGGACACTTCGACACTAACTCTGGGGGAGCCCAGGTTCGAACTGGCAACCTTGCGGTTACCATCCAGCCACTCTACCCCTGAACCACAGCCGCCCCAGGATGCAGCTGCACAGGCAGTTGAGTCCCAGGTACTCCCGGAGATCTGGGAGGAGTTCCTCTTCTAAAATGATATCATAACCGAAAGCAATGCATCCCTTATAGTTAATGGTAAGAACTGAGTTGTTGTGAAAGTGTTTGTTTACTTTGCAACACATATCTGTAACTAGAAAAAGTGTCCTTCCGGGCACAGGTCTCCACCAGGAGGATAGGAGTGTGTGTGATGTTTGGCAAAATGTTTAGGAGGATGTTTCTTTTTATTTGTTTTTGCAACAAATTTCTTCATTTTGTTGAGGAAATGCAGAGCCAGATCACTCATAGCATCTCTGAGGATAGAATTCTGGATGAGCAGGACATGTGCAGCATTTTGTACAAAACGGGCCACTCCTGAAAACTTTGGAAGGCAATCTTAGCCAATCAGTGTACAATCTGAGAAATCCAACAGACTCATCTTGATCACAAGACGAGTACCGATTGCCATTTCTTCATACGCCTTTGATGGCAATTGGATGATTTGAGGCATTTTGTTCCAAAAATGTGTTTTGCAAAAATCAACCTGTTGGTGGCGCTATAACAGGCCAATGTGAAAAGGGTGGGATATATTCCTCAGCCTAGTAAGAAAATGTGTGAAAGCTTTCATGTAAATTGCATGCTGTGTTCATGATTTGAGGCTTTTGTTCAAAACGGGGCAATCTTGCAAACTGTGAAAGCCAATTATAGCCAATTAGGATGGAATATGAAATATCGGACAGATCCAACTTGAGCACATGACCATAGAGATACTGTGTAACGATTTGTGATTTTTGGACAGAATCTGGAGGAGTAATATAAAAAAATGTGTTTTACAAAAGTCGGCCTCCTGGTGGCACTATAAAAGGCAGATGCGGAAAATGCAGGTCAAAGGTTTGTCCTTGGCCTCTAGGGAGTGTGCATGCAACGTTTCACGCAGATCGGTGCAGTTTTAGGTAAAAAATGTGAAAAGCTGCCTCATGGTGGCGCTATAACAGGCCGTTCTGGAAAATGTGGGGCAGAGGTTCATCGTTGGCATTCAGGGAGTGTGTGTGCAAAGTTTGGCATCGACCGGGTTAAAGGTGCCGGAGATTAGCTGTTCACAGACGGACGGAAGGACGGACACACACACACACACGGACGGAGTGCAAAACATACTCTCTCCCCATGCCTTCGGCCTGGTGGAGACAATTAATGCAATATGGCTTTGTTTGTTAGTTTTAATCAATGTAGCCTAGGCATCCGTGAGTTGCCAACTTGATAGCAATTTCTGGAGGTCAGAAATGTCCTAGCTTATAACGAGTTCCGAGTTGTCGCCAACACTGTGCTTGTCGCCGTTTCCTTTCATTAATCCTGCATTAGTGCCATGCATACAGTGTAGTAAAAAGTCAATAAGTAAAATGTCTATTCAATATTCGATGGTTGGAAACACTATAAAATCCCTCCTCCAGACAATTTAACTCTCTGTATTCCCTTCTAATTTCCTCACCAAACCGCATATAGTTCCATACTGTACCGTACCTCATCCTTCCCCCCGCCTTAAAAAAAAATTGAGTGGCCAATAATAATATTTTGCCCACTTTTTCTCAACAATTTAGTCTTAATGCCAATTGATTCTTGTTTAGTCTTAATGCCAATTGATTCTTGTCTACACACATGTCTGTGTTGTCACTGCTGTTGTATCCTACTGACTCGCCTGCCAGTGAGGAGCCCCCACCGGTTAGGACGTAGAGCTTTCGTCGCACTCCTCCCGCCCAACACTTGCCGCTGACCGGTACCGCCCCAGTGCGTGGGGGTACGTGCAATGAGGACACTGGTAATTATACAGTACATGGAGAACTTAAAGGACCACTTCACCACTTTTCAACCTATCTTCGTAAACTAGGCCCTCTCTACTAATCATGAACACAGACTCTGTCTGTGTTCATAGGATGGCTGTGAGCAGTTCAGAACCCCGTCCACCAGTGACATCATCGATGGGGAATCCAAGCTAATAGAAAAGATGCAATGTGAAAATGGAAGCCATCGTTCTCATGATAATACAAATTTAAATTTTTTTGTAAAAAAAATATTGTTTAAAAAAAATCAAGTTTCTGAACTACCCACAGCCCTCCTATGAGACACAGACTGAGTAGAAAAACATTGTGCCATTTTATCATGATTATTAGTGAGGACCAACTATATGAAGATAGGTTGAAAAGTGGTGAAGTGGTCCTTTAATTCAAAATGCTCTCATTTGTCAAACATGATCTATGGTGGCTACTGGTTGGTGGAGGCTGTACGTTCAGTTGCTCTCGGATGTCACCAACTTGACCCACAAGGTCAGTGAGGGTGGGGCGGAGTGAGTTGTGGGTGGAAGGTCAGACACAAGTGCATAAATGTTGATGCAGCAGCACTCGTTCGTTGCGTCCTGTGAATCATGATCACACAGGTCCCGGTTGACACGCCATCAAATCAATACCACGGTGTAGAGTAATGAGCATCAGGCTTATGAAGAGATGCTCAGGGCGGCCTGTCCTTATACATCATGCCGGTGACACCAAGCTACACCCACAGCGGCTAAAGGCCAGCCCTCAGATTGAGTCCATCAATTTGTTTCCCGCCACGAGGAAGAAGATACATTTGGTTCGGGGGGTTGAGATGGCTTTGAGACAGGTGGAAGGTTTCCAACAGAAATGTCACATGCTTTAAGATACACATGTTGCACATTACTTTTTAGGTGATTCTGTACACTGGAGCGGGTGTACTCTGGAGCGGGTGTACACTGGAGCGGGTGTACTCTGGAGCGGGTGTACCCTGGAGCGGGTGTACCCTGGAGCGGGTGTACACTGGACTGGGTGTACACTGGAGCGGGTGTACACTGGAGCGGGTGTACACTGGAGCGGGTGTATGTGCAAAAAGGCACGTGTTTGGGCATGCACGGACGTGTGTGCGTGACACTTTTTAAAATGTGTTTGATTAATCAGCGGATTGGACACGTGCCATTTTGCACGGTGTACAAAATCACCAATCTCCTAAAGCAATGTGAAATGTGTGTGTCTTAAGCATGTCAACATTTCTCACTAAGCTCCTTTAATTGTAGTGTATGACTGTGAGATGGAGGATGGCTGATTGAGTCATACTACAAATCTGGACTCAGAGCTGGGTGTGACTGAGCACCTGTGCTTGTGCACAACAGGAAGAATCATCATCTCCACAATACAAACATTGAGGGAGAGCTACTGTACTGTGCGGACAGAAGAGAACCATCTGCTTTCCCTTTTGAAATGATTCTTTAGCTACAGAATCGTGAGATCTATTCAGCATGGCAAGCAGCATAGGCCTATATGCGATCCTGAATCGTTACGTGTGAAAATAAAGTGACAATTTCAGGACTTTTAAGACCTTTTTAATACCTTTTAAAAAAGACCATTACTGCTTCAAAAGTATTAAACAAACTGATCAAATATTGGCCAAATTGTCAAATAATTTAAGAAGGAGGCACAAATTGTGAAAATAACCGATCTACAAGCTCACAACGCCTCGCATTGCTAGGCATTGTGAGCTTGTGGATCAGCTATCATCACAATATTTATCTTTGAAGCAGAGTCTAACTAAATGTATTTCCTCAACTCCTAAATTCCAAGTGCTTTTTTGCAAGGGCAAAATCCAATGTTTCGTTTCGTTTCGTTTTCATATAATTTGTAAAACCAGTTTCTGTTGCTCATACAATGACATGCCCAAAATGGCAGGCAAGTGTTTAAATCTGCCAGTGAGTTTCATTAATATTCAACCAATGAAGAGTATAATCAAGAGTTTGTGACTAAATAATAATAATAATAATAATAATGAATTGCATTTTTATAGCGCTTTTCCAAGTGCTCAAAGCGCTTTACAATGGTTCATTCATTCATACATTGGGAGGTGAAGCGGCGAACATTCGACGCCAGCGTCCTCACTTCCCACATTCACACACCAATGGGGGCAAGCTCACACCGACCGACTCATTGGAGGCAATGTAGGGTTCAGTGTCTTGCCCAAGGACACTTTGACATGTGGACAGGAGGAGCCGGGATTCGAACCGCCGACCCAGGGATCATTGGACAACCTGCTCTACCTCCTGAGCCACAGCCGCCCAAGCAAATAATAACTACAGTGGATCCATTGGAAGACAGGTTTATTTTTCCTCCCACAGTTTCTGAAAAGTAACAGTTTTGGACATACAAGGTTTCCACTCAACGGTGCAGATGAGGAAAATGGGACCAATTAGCCATGCTGTCGCCCCATGCACCCTCCCATCCATTTTAGTGATGAGAACAATGAAGCCAGGCTATTTTAGAGGTAAATAAGCTCCAGGAGCACAATTAAATTCTGACACCTCTTTGGGATGGTCTCCTGGAGCGGTGCGAGGTAGAAGGTTGATGTTCAACATGCACGCACACACACATGCGCACACGCACACACACATCCAATACATATTCAAGAGATTTACTGAGCGCCCAAACTTAATTGATTTTATGGAAATGACCCTCCGCATAACTGTAAACAACCTTGTGTCTCTTACCCGTCAATGATACGCTTTAGAGAATATTACGCAGGGAATGTATCGATGTTTCCACAGCTCTGTGTTTGCTCCAAAAGGGCTGCTTTCTGAAGCTATATTATTGAACATATGGCTGGATTGTACGCTGAATCGGCACTTCAATCAATCATGTATAAATTGACCGGCTTTTGTTAATTAAATTAATTGACAGTCAAACGAAAAGCTCATGTAAAATACCGCCAGGATGAATATTGATTTTGTTAGTTAGATTCAAAGGAATGTTAAATGATTTAAGAGGAAAACAAATCCGAATGTGAGAGAGAATGTTTGTAAGTATGTGTAAATCTGTACTGACTCATTATTTCTACTATTGATAAACTCAAACTTCTTGATTGAATTCACACATGCAATATGACTACGTCATAAGTTTGTACCATTCCATTTGCAAACTGTATGTTCTGCACACTGCTATTCACGTCAAACCTTAAATTATCCCAAGGGGAAATCTACATGTATATCCACCATGATGTAGCCAGTGGCCAGCAAGTGGAGGGCTGTAAAAGTGCATTCATGCACTTTTCCTGAGTCAAAAATAAATAAATACATAATCAGACCTGTCTGAACTGAGTGGTGCTGTACTGTACTCGCACTGTACTGTACTGTACTGTACTGTACTGTACTGTACTGTACTGTACTGTACGGGCGACTGTGGCTCAAGAGGTAGAGCAGGTCGTCCTATGATCCATGGGTCGGCGGTTCCAATCCCGGCTCCACCTGTCTACATGTCGAAGTGTCCTTGGGCAAGACACTGAACCCCAAATTGCTCCCGATGTGCTGGTTGGTACTTTGCTTGGCTTCCGCCGCAATCGGTGTATGAATGTGTGAATGTAATGCACAATCTATGTAAAGAGCCTTGGATAAAGGCGCTATATACTGTAAATGCACCATTTACCATTTACCATTTGTACTGTACTCGCACTGTACTGTACGGTACTGTACGGTACGGTACTGTACGGTACGGTACGGTACGGTACTTGTACTGTACTGTATTCATAGTTCATACTGTACTCGTACTGACTGTACTACACTCGTACTATACTGTACTATACTAATACTGTACTGGTACTGTACTGCACTCATAGTGTACTATACTGTAATGTACTCGTACTGTACTGTGCTGGTACTGTACTGTACTGTAGGCTTACTGTACTTTATTGTACTGTACTAGTCATACTGTACTACTCTTGTACTACATGTACTGTACTGTACTACTCGTACTGTACTGTACTATTCGTACTGTATTGTACTGTACTACTTGTGCTGTACTGTACAAGCCCTCCTCCCTGGTGTGTGTGTGTGTGTGTGTGTGTGTGTGTGTGTGTGTGTGTGTGTGTGTGTGTGTGTGTGTGTGTGTGTGTGTGTGTGTGTGTGTGTGTGTGTGTGTGTGTGTGTGTGTGTGTGTGTGTGTGTGTGTGTGTGTGTGTGTGTGTGTGATGCTGCTCCTCAATAGTGCCATCCAGCGGTATTGGCGCAGTACTTCCATGCTCGGACATTCCATGCTCAGACACGCACGCATACACACACACACTCTTGGCATAGGAGTGGCTAGCACCACTCAAAAAGAAAAGCTCCACCTGCCTCCAAATAGGGCCTCTAGTGTGTTATTTCGGTGCTGTGGAGTATGAATGAGAGAGAGAGAGAGGGAGAGAGGGAGGGAGAGGTTTTACTAACCTTTGTCTCAAATTGACCAACAAAGCTATTATCCACATTGTTAGTGTGTCCGCTTGCTCTCCAACTTGTACAAATTGCCAGCAGGCACGTGGCAGCCAGCAGCTACGTATGTAAAAGATAAGCATGTGCATTACTGGATTTCACCCTATAACTTGACCGCATAGGGCAGCAATCAAGACCAATTATTAATGACAGCTGTGACTGTGCTGTCTGTGATGTATAGGGCCTTAGAGTATTAAAAGGATAGAGACTGAACCGGAGCGAAAGCACCCAGCCCAGATAACTCCATGGGTCCGCCTGCAGTCCCTCCTCTGACCAGTAGGGCCGAGTGCTTCAACGTTGGAGAGCCTCACTGGGGCTCCAGCCTAGCCTTGAACTAAAGACAAACATTAAACCTGTGTATAGGAGGGGCTAGCACCCCTCAAATATCGGATATCGGTATCGGCCCCAAAAACCCCTATAGGAGCATATACCAAAAGATGTAGGCCTACTGCATGTTCTGTACAGTATATACAAACGTCTGCAAACACCCACTACTGTTTGTGCCTTTGCTGCTGTGCATGTTTACTGAATACCAGCCTCTAGTCTGTCTGTCTGTCTGTCTGTCTGTCTGTCTGTCTGTCTGTCTAGGAGTGAGATTTGCTCCCTTCCAGCTGACTGCGGCTCACGTGCTGTGGGAGCATCCTGACAGCATCTCTACTTTACTGTGGTGAGACAACTGCGGCTGGCAGGAACACGGTGCTAATGAGAGCGGGAGGGAGAGATATACAGTACTGTAGAGAGGGGCGAGAGGCAGAGCTAGAGGGAGAGAGCTATAAAGGCGGAGGGGAGGAGAGAGAGGACATAGAGATGGAGGGAGAGAGGAAGGAGGGGAGGGAATCTGTATAGGTGTCTGTCATGCAAAAGTTTCCAAAACGTGCACATCCAGTCTTAGATGTTGTGCATCATTCCTTCCATCTCCCTGTGCGTCATACACGTTTGCACATCTCGCCTCCAATCCTGCATTCTTCTGTTTGCCTCCCTCCATGCCACATCTTCACTTTAACTCGCTCTCTTTGTGGTTATAGACAAATTCAGAAACGGGTCTCATGGTCGCAGCTTACGTATTTCCTGTAGGCGGAGCCGACATAGCTGCGGTGTAAACCTTCTACAGTGGATGGTAGAGTGACAGATGTTAGTCTGCCTCAAACGTTACTCTTTTACCTGCTTTTTTACTAACTTTACAAAGATGCCCAGAACATCGGGATGAACCTGCAAGTTTATGGCTGCTCCAACAGTAGTGGCAACATTCAACTTTGGAGAAAAACGGAATGTCAAAAAATACACCGCGGTGGCTGAGCCATAGAGTAGTGGTTGAGAGTTGAGACAAAGCAGTGAAAGGTCCTGAAAGATACATAACTTCAGTCATACCCAATACCCAATCTTTCTGTTGTAAAGCATTGTAAAGCATTGTGGTGGCCAAAAAAAACAAAAAAATGACCAAACATTTGTTTGATTGGTGTTTGATACGTGTGAATGAGGCCTAAGGCCACCACAATGCTTTTCCAATGGGAGTCACATGGTTTGACCAAACATTTTTGTTTGATCGGGGGGGAGGGGCAGATCGAACACCACCAGCAATCAAATACAAATGTTTGGTCAAACCATGTGACTCATTGGAAAAGCATTGTGGTGGCCTAAAAAAACAAAAAAACGACCAAACATTTGTTTGATTGGTGTTTGATACGTGTGAATGATGCCTGAGTCGACTACCAATCTCTTAGTCGATTAGTCATTAGTTTTTGCATGATTAAACTTAGAGATTGGCCTCATTTCTTATATTAATTAACTTTTCTTATATTAATAAAAAAAAAATAGGTTATATATCATGAATTATCGGGAGAAACCAAGCAAGTATATGTTAAATCAGACATCAAGCACCCCACAGCCCAAATGGAATGATTGATTCGCTGTTGCAAGGTTCCCCAATTAGTCTTCCCCAAGGGCCAAATTATGTCTAGGGTGACATGCTGAGTGCCACGGAAATGTTATTTTATTAGTTAGAATAGATGTAGAAGACCTATTTGACAGTTGCAGAAACTGAAGAAGAAAGACCAAAAAAAAAAACCTAGTCGACTAATAGTCGACAATAGACAATCCTAGTTGAATCCTAGTCGACTATAAAAATCCTTCGTCGGGGACAGCACTACTGCCCAGGCATGTGCAAACATCTTCCCTCTTCCCGCTCCCGCCATTGGCTCCCAGTTACTGCCTTCACAGAGTACCAACGTCTGATGTTGGTCTACAAAGCAACCAAAGGCATGGGACCCCCATATCTTCAAAGTCTGATCCAACTCTACAACACCTCCCGCTCGCTCAGATCAGCTAACACAGGGAAACTCAAAACAGAGTAGGCCTACTTGAGTACGTGAACTGACACACCTCCAGACATGACAGCATTTCATTGTGTGACCGCCGGCCCGGTCTGCTTAGTATGACCTTTTTATTTAATTCGTTTTCTTCATTACAAATTCACCAAGTCATCCCGTTGGGTTTTGTATCACAAAGCCTGTCTACAAAATGTTAAATGTGTGTACAATGAAAGAGTGGCTCAGCTTGGTTACAGAGCTAGAGGCATTTATTTTTATTTTTAGATACTCAATTTAAACATCCCCCCTGGTAGTTCTGTGTGCAGTGTGACATTCTGCACTATTTAATTTTATTTTTGGAACGACTCTAAGCATTCCACCTGGTACCCTTGTCTACGGTGAAGCATTATTCTGTTCTATTCTTTGTCGTTCTATTTTTAGGATCAACCTAAATATTCCTCCCGGTGCCTCTAGTGATGTCCAAAAAAAGAGAGTGGTACTGTACTGTACTGTACTTGTCCATCCATCCATCCATCCATCTTCAACCGCTTATCCGTAGTCGGGTCGCGGGGGCAACAACTCCACCAGAGTGCTCCAAACTTCCCTCTCCAGAGCAACATTTGTGACTTCCTCCTGGGGGATTCCGAGACGTTCCAAGGCCAGTGAGTCGATGTATTTCCTCCAACTGCGCCTTGGTCTGCCCCGGGGTCTCCTCCCAGTGGGACGTGCGTCGAGGACTTCCCTAGGGAGGCGCCCGAGACACAACCTGTTTTCTTTACTACTATGGATCCCGTGTAGTCATTATCAAAATACATTTTCAGGAGAGAGTATGTAACCCCCCTCCTAACTTCCTATAAGTTCCTTTTGGTTGAACCACATTATGTCACAGCCCAGCAGGCAAACGGGCCAGCGCCCCTCAAAAACTTTGTCACAGTTTTAGTTGACAAAATCATCACTGGTAGAGAACCACTAACTTTATGGGACACAGAAGAGGGCTTTACTGAGGAGAGTGGTGTGAAATCCATCTCTGCCTCTGGTTTCTGAGGGGCACGCTCGCCCCTCCTATGCCCAGCTTTGAGTGTTTGTGTAGACATAAACATTGAAGACAAAAGTGAGGACGCAAACTGTGATTGGCCAGAATGAGATGAGTTATGATGATGAATGATGATAAGAGCGCCCCTCACTTCACACCGTGGGTGTGATTTTGTAATGAGTTATAAGTTATGTTGTTGTGTGAAGTCATTAGGGCTATATAGGTTGCTATACTTAACAGCTGTTACCACACACAGAGATGCATCACTGAACGGCAACACATGAAGGCAGATTGGAAGCTTCCAGCACTTCATTCCCAATGAGAACAGGGCACATTAAATGTTAAAGTGCTTATAAGAATTAGATGATGTTGTTATCAGATTGTCAGATTAGACAATACATTGAATTGTTTCTCCTTTTGTTTTAGTTTTTTAAGGGAAGTGGTTAGTCAGTCACTTTGCTCAATGCTTATGTCTTTGATGAGACAGACAGTAAGACATTTGAGAGGGATACAGAGTAGGAGAGACAGATAATAGGACAGCTGAGAGGGACACAGCACATGAGAGACAGATAATAGGACAGCTGAGAGGGACACAGCACATGAGAGACAGATAATAGGACAGCTGAGAGGGAGACAGTGGTCTGTCTGAGTGGAGGATAGACAGACAATAGACTGCTGAGAGGAAGACAGTGGTCTGAGTGGAGGATAGACAGACAATAGGAAAGATGTGAGTGAGAAGGCATATACAAGTATTTATGATAATGACTATATCCAGCATGACAAAACTTTGACATTCCAATGATCATTGTGCAACAGTATAACATGCATTTTCTGACTTTTTAAAACTAATCAACGTGTCACATTGGTTCAGTTGATATGCAGTTCACATAGCACAGCACATTAGATTTGACAAGCTTTGCTCATTCCACACATGAATATTCATGCCAATAAGTCATAACAATTCACTTGATTTGAAATGCTCTTTCAGCATTGACTGTTTATTGGCTGGAATTCAAATTATGCTGTATATTGTTTCAGTGACATGGATGGATTGACATTATCCTCGATCTGTGCCACACTGCCGTGGGTCATATAGCAGGGTGTCTCGTTGTTATTGAAAATATGTGAACAAAATAGCTGTTTTCTTTACGTAGATTATTTGCTCCTGTGAGTTGGCGTGTGTTTTCAATGTCATTGGATGCTGTGTGCCATGTGCTTTGAGCTGGAGACTTTGACGGCTCACAAAATAGAGGCATTCATTTTAAAAGGGAACAGCTAATGTCAAGATGAAAATGACTATCTTAACACAAAAAGTGCTCGTGACGGAACGTTGTGTTCTTGGGCTGGCCTCTGTTTCTCTCCCCTTGAGTGTGAGAGCTTGTTTGTCACGGGTTGGCACAGTTTGTGCCCGATATTGAAGAAGATCCTTCTTAAAATATATCTTAAAATATATCTCAATATTGTCTGCTGCTTGGAGTTGTTTGGTCTACAACTCTACATCCACAGATAGTTATTGCTGACATTCTAGATTATTTTGTTGTCAGGCTTTTATTCTTTTTTATTACTTTTTAAGGTTTGCTAAATCTTTTTTTTTGTACGAGCTGAGATGTAACAGATAAAATATTGAATCCTGAGCCACATAATAGCTTTTCCTAGTGAGACAGTAAGACAGTAGAGAGACAGGGAGATTGACAAGAATCGGGAATGGGAATCAAACCGTGTGACATTGAGATCAGCACCTGGTGGAAGCACACACACACACATTGTGTGAAGATAATCTAGTTTTGTGAAGATGATTGAGTTTATCAGTTTAGTTTCAGGCCATTAGATTTTTGCAGCGAAAGATTAGAGACTGTGAGATTGAAAATGGCACGAGTGAGAAAGAAATCCAGAGAGGCATGAAATATATTAACACATCATGTCAAAACAATGACAAGCAAGTCAGTCCTGAGTGAATTACATGAGAAGAAGGAAGGCAAACATAGCATACAATGCACAATTAATGTCAAACCTAAAGGCCATGTATTGTATAAATGACAACACCTTTAACCACTTGTCTGAAACCCTATATTATGTGTTGTAAAAAATATTTTGATGCATATTAACCCATTTTGGGCGGGAACCCCTTTTGGTGTTAGCATTATGTTATGCTTTAGCTATTGAAAAATAGCAGATCTACAAGCTCATAGCGCGCCACCGAGTGGCGCGCTACGAGCTTGTAGGTCTGCTATTTTTGGAGGAAGGTCCCTAGTGACCGAAACGTTGCTTCATAAATAAGACAATACTCTTGTGCCGAGCAGTTACACAGTGTGCGGGTGTACCTTATTGCTTTCTTTGAGGTCTGCTATTTTTGAAAAATCGAAGAACGACTGACATGGAAACATAGCTTTTTCAGAAAACTGTCAGGATGTAGAAGACATTTATAGAATCTGATCTCAGGTCAAAATGGGTTAACACATTGTGCTGGCGGACCCCCTGGAACCACTTCAAGGACCACTGGGGGGGTTTCAAGGACCACTGGGGGGGTCGCCAGACCCCAGTTTGAAAACCACTGAGTTAGGATATTGATCGTCTGAGTGCAGGTCTTCATTGACTCACCAGCTTGGCATGCTATCGGCCAATCACAGCCGTCTCTCCATCTTTTGTTGTTAGGCACAGGTCTCTTGTTTCATCGTTCATGCTTTTCCCTCAGGCTGTCGAAAAACAAAAGAGTGCTGCCACTCGCTCCTCTCTTTGTCTCAGGCTGCTGGAAGCGATTTGAAGTTATGTAAGCTGCAGCGTTTGAAAATGACTCTCTGTCTCTGTTTAACCCATTTTGGGCGGGAACCCCTTTTGGTGTTTTAAACATTATATTATAATTTAGCTATTGAAAAATAGCAGCTCTACAAGCTCATAGCGCGCCACCGAGTGGCGCGCTACGAGCTTGTAGGTCTGCTATTTTTGAAAAGTCGTGAAAATGTGGTGCAAATCTTTGAATATATATTTCAGAGCGAACATTTTTAACTAAAATATTTGCTTCTGGGGGGTCCCTGGAACAACATATTTGGAGATGGGGGTCTGTGGCCCAATAGAGATAATTCTGGGAGTCCTTGACATGAAAAAGGTTGAGCACCACTGACATAGAAACATAGGTTTTTCAGAAAACAAAATCAGTCCAAAATGTGTTAATGTTAGAATTGGTGGGGAAAAGAGAACGAAACTCAGAAATACAACCATTATGGTGAGTCATCGACTTGCCACCGTGCCAGCGGTGAGGCGATGGGGGCCAAATCAGCGCGTTGCCTTTTATTTCTTCAACTTCTCTCTGAACAACAGTGGTGGAAAAGTACTCAAATGTTTTACTTAAGTAGAAGTATACTGTAATATAGAAATATAATATAAATATATTATATATTTATATAATATGAATATATTCTGTTACTACAAATTGAAGTCCGAAATTCAAAATGTACTTGAGTAAAAGTACAAAAGGATTGGCATCAAAATGTACTTAAAGTGCCAAAGTAAAAGTACTCCAAGAAGTACTTCAAGTTTTAAAATGTATAAAAAATATTTTCAAAATAGCAGATCTACAAGCTCTCAATGTGTCACATTGCAACACATTGTGATTTTTCTTTTTAAGATTTTCAGGGAAAAAAATTAAATAAAAAATGATACAAAACAAAACTATATGATAATTCTCATTCATCATTTCACCAAAAACGTTCATAAAAATATGACCATTTAAGGTTTCCCCTGCGGATCACGACATTCCCGACGTTTTTCTCATTGTCTTTCCCTGCTGAACACGCTGATTTTGGTTTTGTTTTCCTTTTTTGATAACTTTTAAGACATACAGGGTTTCCGTTGGACATCCGTGACACGTCACACGTTTGGATCACATGACTGGAACAAAACACTGACGCTCGATTCCTAGGGCTTCTGGGAAATTGAGGCTCAATGCCTATACGGTGCGTAATGGCACATAATGCCGCATCCATCTCACTCTGTTCTGTGTTGTTGTTTCGGATCGCCGCGGTGGTGGACTTTTCAACTCAAACACAAACGATGGGACTATTTTCAGGCGGATTTTTGTGAAATTGAGGTACAGTTGTGACGGCGTGATTCTTCAAAGGTTATTGACAGGGGTGCACACAAGCGGTGCGCCAGTGTGCATGCGTCGTCAAAACGTTTGGTACGTGGTAGATCAAAAGCATGGAGACGGGGATTTAGAGAATGCTGACAGGCACTCAAATGAGATGTTAACGTCCTGTAAGTAGACTTAGAAATAAAACTAATCATTACAAGTGGCTCTTATTTTAATGAGGAAGTCGGAGGACAGGAAGTGCGTTTCAGTTGTAAACAGCTAAATTACAGTTTTAGCTGTCAAAGTGCTAGTCGCTAAACCACGTTAGCGACCATGTGTTGGACGTTTGTGGTTGTGATAGTGATAAACGGACACCTGCTGCCAGTGGGATCATCCTACTGCTGCCTAACGACTACACTGTCTGTGACTAGGTGTACTAGTGTAGCTTTGCATCTGTTGCATCTGCCCGTGTGAATGCAGCATAACGTTGTGGCAGGATACGAACGTCCATACCCCCGGGGAATAGGGAATCATACATAGTTTGCGACCCAAGGTCGCAGGTAACTATGGAATCGTGCATTTCCCATCAGAGATGGAGATCCCTGAAGTAAATATTGGCCAGCAACTCTACATCTGACCTCAAACCTCCATATATGGAGCTGACCTGTTCTGACATCCAATATGTTGATCCTTTGTCGTATCTTATGACACGAGACCATACAAACTTAACCAAAACACTGGGAGAGCATTGAGATAATTGTGAGACGGCAGACAGAGTAAGATGTTCCTTGATGTTTATTTCGACAACACAGCATACAGCATGGCATAGGCCTGGCTGGCCTTGACCAGCCACCAGGTAGTGACTGGCCAACTGACTGACTGAACTGGTTACATTCAATTGCATGACATTAAGTACAATCCCACAGACAAGAGGTGAGAATAGAGGCGTGTTCACTGTTCCCCTGAAGTCAACCCCAGCTTACGCATTGATCAGCCATTTGTTGAGTGGCCACTTTGAACCCATGTTTAGCATTTGATGGCCCTAGGTGTGAACCAGGATCTCAGGACTCAAACAAAAGGCACAGTAAAAACAACCCCTGTCCCCAGGTGGTCCTTGAATATCAAAGACAGACCCCAATTAAGCCAGCCAGCTAGTCTGACCAACTAAACAGATCACCATATGCTATGAGCACAGTAGCACACATTATGGATAGAATTATGATTTCCAGATTCCACATAACCCCCCTTATGACATATATGTCATATAAAAAAATATGGAACCATAATTCTTACCAGTTACCACCCCCCTTGATCCTCAGCTTAACAATACATTCAAGACACCTGAATAACAGCATTACAGTACAGAACTTCCCAAATGGTTTTCAAACACAGACATTCAAGATTACACAACTCGACATAAATGATTTTCATTACAGTAGGTACAAATACAATTGAGTACCACAGACGAATAACAGTCTAAGTCCACACTATTGATCCATAATATATAAATGATAGATAAGGGTTCAGGACAACGAGGCCTTTTCGTGGAGGGGTCAGTCTGAAATTTGGACTTAGACTGTTTTTCGTCTGTGGTACTCAATTTCGTATCAGTAAATTAAACCCTCTTCAAACACTGTATTCGGCTGCCAATTTAATCACTATCCTGACAAGTAATCTTAAACAATGAATAATGGAAAATGATTAGTAAGTTACAATTAGCTGACGTTTAAACAAGACATTGCCGCTTTCAGGAAATTTAGGACGTGCCATAACATATCTATACGTTTATAATGCTTTAAATAAAACTCTGCTCCACTAAGGTATATAGAACATACACACCAAATCACATGAAACTCTCTCTTTGGAGTTTCACAGGACCAAAATCAAAATAAGTCTCCAGACCTATCCTGACCATAAACAACATTAACAGGCCAGAGTTTAAGCAATATTTAACTAATTAATACTCTCTTCACGTCTCTAGGAAAACACCTATTTGATTCACAATTAGGCTACTTATGAACCAACTTACCTAATTATACGACAAAACATACCAACATGAGGCCTATTTTTTCATGTTGAAACAAACATGACGCACAATTTTGAAAACAGAGAGAAGGAAAGTCCATCTTTTCTCTGTACGGACAAAGGAAATTCTTCTGTATTCTGCATTCCGTTACCTCAAAGTTCGCTTCAGCTGCAGATCAAGTTGAGAAAATGTTCACCGCTGTTCTCGCTGAAAGCTCTCATAATCATCTCATCATCATCTCCCCCCCTCCCAGCTCTGAAACAACAGAGATGGGAAAACGAGAAAGAAAAGGCAACATCTTCATCACAGACCCCTGCTCAGGTCCGCGAAGGCCCTCAGCTTGTGTCGTCAGTCGGCCATGGAAAGCCAAGCCACCGCCGCCACGGAGATGTGTCCTCCTTCGGCACGTGCCGTCTGCAAATGTGTGATCAGTACATTGCATATTACACGGCCGCTGTTCGACACTGTCCTCCTGTCCACCTCGAAACGAATCCCCGAAAGTGGAAACCGCCGCGCCAAGCGTCGAGTGGCCGCCTCTCCCCGTCGGGATGAGCGATCCCCTCTCCCCCTGGAACGCTGGTGCCCCCGCCGCGCCGCATCGCTCCTCTGCTCGCCGTCCCCCGCGTAGAGTTGACGATCGAAGGCCCCCGTGTGGCTGTTGCTTCCCCGCCGACCGCTCCCCCCGCCCGCTAGCTGGAAAGAGACGCAGGCCGCCGCTGCGCAACACTCCTCATCGCGGTGGTCCGTCGCCATCCTCCTCCTCGCCCCG
Organism: Electrona antarctica; assembly: GCF_951216825.1. Taxonomy (NCBI): domain Eukaryota; kingdom Metazoa; phylum Chordata; class Actinopteri; order Myctophiformes; family Myctophidae; genus Electrona; species Electrona antarctica. The sequence goes on along the minus strand of NC_136810.1, from coordinate 10,258,423 downwards.
CCGGAACCCGTCGTCGCCGTCCACAAAAACTCGCTGATTAGACTGAATAAAAAAGCCAACTGGTTCTTCTCCTAACTGGCGTAAACACCATGAAGGCCGGGATCGCGCACCATCTGTCGTATCTTATGACACGAGACCATACAAACTTAACCAAAACACTGGGAGAGCATTGAGATAATTGTGAGACGGCAGACAGAGTAAGATGTTCCTTGATGTTTATTTCGACAACACAGCATACAGCATGGCATAGGCCTGGCTGGCCTTGACCAGCCACCAGGTAGTGACTGGCCAACTGACTGACTGAACTGGTTACATTCAATTGCATGACATTAAGTACAATCCCACAGACAAGAGGTGAGAATAGAGGCGTGTTCACTGTTCCCCTGAAGTCAACCCCAGCTTACGCATTGATCAGCCATTTGTTGAGTGGCCACTTTGAACCCATGTTTAGCATTTGATGGCCCTAGGTGTGAACCAGGATCTCAGGACTCAAACAAAAGGCACAGTAAAAACAACCCCTGTCCCCAGGTGGTCCTTGAATATCAAAGACAGACCCCAATTAAGCCAGCCAGCTAGTCTGACCAACTAAACAGATCACCATATGCTATGAGCACAGTAGCACACATTATGGATAGAATTATGATTTCCAGATTCCACACCTTCCCCATCCATCCTTCCTCTTCGATGTCTCCCTTTTGACTGATAGCTGTCCATTTAAACACTAGACGGGCCTGCCCCAAAGTTATTAGTGCAGCCACGCCCGGCAGCCAGCAAAACTAGAATTAGAGTTCTCAACAGGCCAGAAAATTAAGATCTTACTCCCCATGCCATAGCACCAGCACTCGCCCAGCAGTCTGCTGTCACCCAGGCGGATATGTTGATCTGACCCCTCATTCCAAAGCGCCAGTGCTCGCCCAGCAGTCTGCTGTCACCCAGGCAGATGCGCGCACAAAAGGGCGAGGTCGCTTTTGGAACGGGATCCAAATCTTCTGATTTCTCTGAATCTAAATCACAGATTATGATTCTAATCAAAACACGCGTTTTGATGGCAGATCACGGTCCCATCGCTAATCGCAGTAAAATAATTCATGCCTCGTGTGTCCTCCCACAATGTATTTAGTTCAGTCAGACAACTCACGGAATAGATTTAACCAATATTTATTATAGAATGAGAATACAAACTTGTGATATTATGCACAGGTATGGTATTACCTTGAAAAGGGCTCTGACGAAACAAATAGCTGGGCACAGCAATGTACTGGTTCCACCTGACGCAGGGCAGTCAAGGTGACGCTATGTTTTGTAATAGTAATCCAAATCTACAAAATAACTAGTAACTACAGATTTCTAATATTTTTGTTGTATAAAAGTACAACATTTGCCTCTGAGATGTACAGTACTGGAGTAGAAGTAAAAGTAATGGAAATTGGAAATACTCCAATAAGTAAAGTACAAATACCTTAGTACTTGAGTACATGTAGTTAGTTACTTTCCACCACTGCTGAACAGCAGTCTTTTCGCATGAGAAAATCAAGCCTTTTCATTTCCCCCGTAAACAACCTAGAGACGACCACGGTCGATGGAACTGCAAATCTTACTCATCATCAACGGAAACAAAATGGTTTGGAATAGAGGACTTTGGAAGGACAAGTTACTCTGTGTGTGTGTGTGTGTGTGTGTGTGTGTGTGTGTGTGTGTGTGTGTGTGTGTGTGTGTGTGTGTGTGTGTGTGTGTGTGTGTGTGTGTGTGTGTGTGTGTTGCAGTGCACTTCCTGGTTGTCCAAGATCTCTACTACTATGGACTAGCATTTGACTGCCACTGGCCTCACGAATCCGGGAGGGAAAGTGTTAATGAACATAAAAACACATTTTCTGGAGTGTTGCCAGTTTCAGCCAATATCAATATCAGCTTCAAATATAGTGATCCAGTTCTAATTGTTTCTTTAGGCTGTCACTTAAATGTAATTTGTCTATCTAGTATCCCGTAGGAGTTCTCTCGAGTCCTGATTGGATCAAATTGCTGAAAGTGCATTGTCTGTTCAGTGTTGTTCACTGAAGAGCTTGTTACTGAACAAACACTCTAGTATACAGCAATGAGCATGCATTAAAAACACTTATTGCACCTTTAAGTCACCCTGCTCTTCTACACAGTAAAATCTATTGGGCTAATTCAATACCAAACAGAACAAAATGGACGTTTACAGGCCCAGTTGGTTCCATTTGTACAGTCTTGGGAGTTAAATGAACACTGTAAAATCACTGTGCATAAGTACTCGAATGTTTTATTTAAAGGACGACTTCAACACTTTTCAACCTATCTTCATATAATTGGTCCTCTCTAATTTTCATGATAAAATAGCACAATTTTCTTCTACTCAGTCTGTGTCTCATAGGAGGGCTGTGGGAAGTTCTGAAAAAAACGTCTTCCAGTGACATCATCGATCCAAGCTAATAGAAACGACAGGCTTTCTATTCCTGAAAAGTTGCAATGTGATAATGGAAGCCAACGTTCTCATGATGATAACCAGTAAGACGCCTGAGGGTGAGAAGCAACCTCGCTGGCGCTTTGGAATGGGGGGTCAGATCAACATATCTGCCTGGGTGACAGCAGACTGCTGGGCGAGCGCTGGCACTTTGGCATTGGGGGTAAGATCTTAATTTTCGGGCCTGTTAACAACTCGAGTTTTCGCCGGCTGCCGGTCGCAATGTAGAAATACTCCACTTGAGTAAAAGTACAAAAGTACTTGTATCAAACTGTCCTTAATGTACCAAAAGTAGAAAGTACTCAGTATGCAGAAGGTCTCAGAAGTTTGCATGTATAAAATGTGTGAAACATTTTTGAAAATAGCTGATCTAAACTCACAATTTCAAGTGTATAAAATGTATAATGCATTTATTACATTATACCCTGCCACACATAGCTACAGGCAGGGTAATGCAGATCAAAGTGGAACTAAGTCTAACTCTTTTCTGTCATCCTCAATGATTTTAATGCCATACTTTCTGTATTTTGTCCATTGGCCAAGTCAAGAAAACAGTACATTCTGAAACATCAAACACTGTCCTGCCTACAGCCTTGTTTCTCGCTTATGTCACCTACAGTATATCAAGTGTGATTTATTTCACTGTGTACAACAATGTTTACAATTACAATACTAGATATACAGTATATGTTTAACACCCATTTACCGTATATGTATATAGGCCTCGAGTGGAGTTTAGCTTACGTGGGTAAGCTAAACTACACTCGAGGACTATACGTATTTAGGCCTCGAGTGTAGTTTAGCTTACGTGGGTAAGCTAAACTACACTCGAGGACTATATGTACAGTATACGGTATACCCTGCACATTCAGTGCAAGATAAGATCAACTTGTTTTTGTCTGGGAGAAATTGCTGTCACTGCAGCAGTGACGATATAGGTACAGGAGAAAATATGATTAATAGATACAAAAATAGAGTGGCCCCCCCTCCTCTTTGGTCCGTTGGAGTAAACACTGAACCTTGAACTGTGAACTGCTTCTGACATCTTAACGATTGTAGGGGCAACAGCGCCCTCTTTGGTCTGGTGGTCACTTACTCTGACAGGACTGATTCACAGACAGTATTATTTTTCTCCGTTGAGGTATGCCACACTTGAAACTATGACATTGTCACATATGTCATTGATGATGAAACGCCACAAGAACTGTATTTCATACTAATACTTGACCACTTTTATTTTATTACTTTCAATATTAGAGCTGTGATGGTTGGTGATGACACTGATTATTTCCATTGTTGATATTACTACACAAGCGGATGTTTGTATGCACTTGGATATTTACATTAACCTATATTTATATTTATATACCATTTTATTTTTTTTATTCATCTTTCTATTTACTTGACACCATTTCACCATCCAAATTTTCTAGAGGCACTATATTTGTGGGGGGGTGGCTGTAAGCTGTCTGCTCTGTTGGGACTTGGTTGGGACCACTATCGGGGCGTCCGGGTGGTGCAGGTTAAAGTTCCTGCCCACCACCATGGAGCTTAGCCTTCATGGTGCATACGGCTTGGCCGGGCGCTCCAACGAACACAATTGGCCGTGTTCGCGGGTGGGAAGCTGAATGGGGAGGGCTCATCTTTGTCGCTGCATTGATGATCCCCACAAGCGGTCAGGGCGCCTGTTCAGGGGAGGGAGGAGGTGGGGGGGATAGCGTGTACCTCCACATGCGTTACGCCCCCCTAGTGAGACCTTTCACTGTCGGGTGTAAAGAAGATGTTGGCTTGATGGCCCGGGTATCGGAGGAGACCCGAGGCTTTCTTCACCCTCCCAATGACTGATTGTGGGGGTTAGCAGAGATGGAGTACTTGTAGAGAGGCTGGGGAATTGGGAATTGGCTATACTAAATTGGGACTAGAAGGGGAGAAAATGTTTTTCTTTTATCTTGAAGGGGCATGTTTTGCACAATAACAGTCTTTTCATTATGTCTGCCCATGATCTCTGTGATTTATACAGTACGTTTGTTTACCTCAGTCACTGATACTAAAATCTGATATTTTATTTTTATTTTTTCTATGAACCTGTGACCACCCATACTGTTATAAAAAGGAAATAAAAAGATTTTGAAAAGAATAGATACAAAAATAGAATGCAAAGAAGAAAATCGAAGCAGAAGGTTGTTCATATCAGAATATGCAGGTATGTTAGTGTAGAGCAGGGATGCCCAAAAGGTAGATCGCGATCTACCAGTAGATCACAAAGGCTGTGCAGGTAGATCACATGACATGGCCCTTTTATATTTAATGTAAATATTAAAAAAAAATGTTTTGGATCTGGCCACTTGAATTAAGGTGACTTGATTGTTTGACATCAAAAGGGCCTGTCAGCTCAAACCCACAATGCAATACTTTGTTTTCAAGAGTGTTGCTGTGCACAAAAACGTCTGTAGCATTACAAATTAAATACAAAAACCTATACCTATTCAATTTCTCGAGTGAGGGGTGCTCGTATCATCGGACATCATCATGACGTAAAATAGACACTATGCCTATTTGCTCAGACACTATGATGCAACATTATTTTTGTTTAAGTTAAGATGAAGTTGGTGGACAGTAACTAAAAGCTGTAGCCCTCAAAAATGTTTCTCACTGTTCTCAGGTCAAATAATGATATGTGATTAAAATGTGCTTAATTGAGATTCATTAATTACAAAGCTTGTAATTAATTAGATTGCATTTTTTAATGGAGTCCCAGCCCTACTTAAAATGTATTAAAACGCAAATTAAACAATGAAAACATAACTTGTGGAACTCGTCATTGGGAGGGAAGCTGTTCTACGTATACCAATTAACTCGTTAATGGGAGGGAAAGTGTTAACAGACAATTCAGTGTTCATCTTTCCCTCAGCTGAAATCAGAGTAGGCCTAGTACGTATTATTACCAGTATATTGCACTGCTTTAATTCTGTCTAGTAAAAACAAAAGACTCACTTCCACAGTACTTTTATTCCATTCAATTCTATTTTGTTCTGTTTTTTTCTGTAGTTCAGCTCTGCTCCATTCTCTATTGTTGTATTGTTGTTGTGCTCAGCACCGCTCCTCTGAACAGTACCTGCTAATTAGTTGGCAGCCAGGGCATTACTTGGCCGACAAGCGTATACCCATCCATCCATTTATAGACCACAATTCACAGCAACCCCAATGCCCTGCATTCTATTGGCCTACAAAGCTTAAGGCTTTTCTTTCCTTATGTGTTTCAGTGGGACACACTGTACAATATGAAGGCAAAGGGTTTTCTTTTTACCATAAATACATTTTGTGCATTTTTCAGGGTTGTGTTCTCTCAGAGGAAGCACAGGACTCATCTTTACATCTTTACCAGGTTCCTCCAATCGCAGTCACATAGTGACATGATACATCTGACACCATGAGCTGAGACATGGCGTGAACATATGGGGTATGACTCCTCGCTCAGAGAGACAGACAGATGGACATATTCCTTTTGACACGGACCGTTCAAAGTGGGTGAGTCAGGGGCGCAACTGGGTGGGGGATGGGGGGGATAGGTTTTATACATTTTATATCAGGCAGATGGTCAGTGAGTTTTGACCATGTTTGAGGCGCTGCTGATAATGTGGTTAAACTTTAACGTTTTGAGACGGGAGGAGGAATCACAGCCAGGTAATTCATAATAATAATAATAAATATAGCTGCAAGCAGCGATAAAGCGGGACCAAGATAGAAGAAGAACAATGCGCAATAAGAACAACATGCACAAATGAGACTGACGAGCTGAGTTGTCGGTACCGGGATTTGAACTCGCAACCTTGTGGACCGAAGGCGGGAGCTCTACTGACTGACCTACACAGAGACAATCAGTGACTATATTGTAAACAGTAAAACCATTAAGTGATTTGGTAACAAGAAGGTGTGTCCTCATTTTAGGCATGTCTTGTGTGTGTGTGTGTGCGTGCGTGCGTGCGTGCGTGCGTGCGTGCCGGCCTGCCTGCCTGCCTGCCTGCCTGCCTGCCTGCCTGCCTGCCCCTGCCTGCGTGCGTGCGTGTGTGCGTGCGTGCGTGCGTGCGTGCGTGCGTGGCTGCATGCGTGGCTGCATGCGTGTGTGTGTTAGGCAGACAATCGTTCATAACCATGGATTTGGATTGAAGATCATCTCTTTAGTTTTTGTGGTGTTTAACATAAGGTGGCTATTATCACACCAGTCTTTAAAGTTATTGATCTCACTGATATAGCCCACAGGGCGTTCAACAATATGTACAAATAAGACTGACAAGGTGAGTTGTCAGTAGCTGGATTTGAACACACAACCTTGCGGTCAAAGGGCAAGAGTTCAACTGACTGAGCTACACGGAGACAATCAGATACTCCATTGTTAACAGGAAAATCATTCAGTGTTAGTTCAGCATAAGTACTCAAACTTTGGTGTGTGTGTGTGTGTGCGTGCGTGCGCGCGCAATTTTCATTGGCTCATAAAAACTTCCTTTTTTCACTTAGAAAAAATGTGTTACGATTATTTGTCCGTATAGGTCCAAAGTTCACGTGTAGAAGTTTTCGTGCATTTTGAGCAAAGATTCTGGGAGGAGTTACATTTGAACTGTTTTTCATATAATTCAAAATGGCGGGTGATCTAAAGGTCAGAGGTCAAAAGTCAGAACACGAAAGTTGTTCGGCATGAGGAGACACATATGTGTATCAAAGTGTCATTGCCAACAGTCAAACGGTTCATGAGATATGCACGTTAAAAGTTTGCAAGTTTGCAAGTTTTGCATCAATTGAGTGCTATAGCGCCACCATTTGGCCAATCGTGATGGGCTTCGCATAGTAAAGTGACATAAGCATATGTGTGTATTAGAGGCAGAAGAAAAATTTTCACAAAACAGCAATTTTTATTGGTTCATAAAAACTTAATTTTTTCACTTAGAAAAAATGTGCTACGATTATTTGTCCGTATCGGTCCAAAGTTCACGTGTAGAAGTTTTCGTTCATTTTGAGCAAAGATTCTGGGAGGAGTTACATTTGAACTGTTTTTCATATAATTCAAAATGGCGGGTGATCTAAAGGTCAGAGGTCAAAAGTCAGAACACAGAAGTTGTTCGGCATTAGGAGACACATATGTGTATCAAAGTGTCATTGCCAACGGTCAAACGGTTCATGAGATATGCACGTTCAAAGTTTGCAAGTTTGCAAGTTTTGCATCAATTGAGTGCTATAGCGCCACCATTTGGCCAATCATGATGGGCTTCGCATAGTCACCGTTTGGCATGGTCCTCTATCATGTTGACAAATTTTGCGCAAACCGACTGCACGGTTCAGTCAGAACAGCTATTTTTGGCGGAAGGAGAATAAAATAAAGTACTGATCATATAATTCAAAATGGCGGGTGATCTAAAGGTCAGAGGTCAAAAGTCAGAACACGAAAGTTGTTCAGCACGAGGAGACGCATATGGGTATCAAAGTGTCATTGCCAACGGTCAAACGGTTCATGAGCTATGCACGTTCAAAGTTAGCATTTTCAATTGAGCGCTATAGCGCCACCATTTGGCCAATCGTCTTGGGCGTCGCATATTCACCGTTTGGCATGGCCCTCTACCAGATTACCGCGTTTCGCGAAAACCGACTGCACCATTCAGTCAGAACAGCTATTTTTGGCGGAAGAAGAAGAAGAAGGAGAAGAAGAAAAATAAACACAAAAACAAAGAGTGACCAAAGTCACTGCGTGACTTCTTGGTCCCTAATAATAATAACTGTGCCAAAACGCAGTTTTGTATGTGCATTGAGGCACTGGAACAACCTCTCTGTAGCAACCTCTCTGCAAGCATGATTGAACCCTACAAACCCTCCCGCCCACTCAGATCAGCCAACGCAGGAAAGCTGGAAGTACCCTCACTAAAAACGCCGGGACAACGCTCCACACGTTTGTAGACGGACCCCATAGCCTGGAGGGATGCAACGCTCTGATTGGTTCAGAAACTTAGATCCTGCCGCCTGAGGCTGAATTAGGAACTAGTACTAGTTGTAAAGTAACTAGTTACTTTTTTAGAGCAGTAACTATAACTATCACTGATTACTTTTAAAAAGTAACTTGCCCAACACTGATGTTTACCATTTACCATACCTGCACCAATGGAATGAATGTGATGTACGGTAAATATTGATTATCAATAATTGGAATGGAGTTTAATTAGTTTGCCTCAAAATCCATTACATGTAATGCTGCCCTTCCAGAACAGGCAGTGTTATGTGTTAGGCCTTTGAATTCCTTTCGGAACATAGGCCATTGATGAGTCGTTTCCACCCTCGTCTGTCTTGCGCCATCCTCTCCAGCTGTTTCCACGTCAGTCCCTTCTGTTTGACATCTAGCTCTGTGCTCCTTCGCCAGGTGTTTTTGGGTCTCCCTCTGCTCCGTTTTCCTTGTGGGTTGCACGTTAGTGCCTGTTTAGTTATAGAACAAGCAGAGAGACTCTTAAAGCAGAAGTTCACCCCAAAAAATGACTTCAATCAATTACATAGCCTACCTAATGAAGCCTTGAATTTGTGGAGATTTTGTAGTTTTTGTCGCATTCCTAAGCCAATAATTTGATGTCTGTGTGTTAACAGGCAGGCAGCGTAGCAGCGAGGCAGCTGATTGATTCTTTGTTGTATGCCGGTGTCGCCTGGCAAACATAACTAATCTACAAGTTCACAGTTCTACATGCTCACAGCGCGTTGCATCAACGACGCATTGTGCATGGACTTTCAAATTAGATTTTTAGATTAGATTCAATTTATTGTCACTGCACATAGTATACAAATACTTTGACAATGAAATGAATAGTGAATAGTGGCGTCTAGCCAGAGTGCAATACAGTAATGCAGTATGGAAATAAATACACTTGTTGATGAATGTACAGAATGTACAGTATGTACAGTAGGTAGGAGGAAGGGGGTATCATTGTTCAGTGTCATTGAGGAGGGGCAGAGTTCAGCAGGGAGACAGCAACAGGAAAGAAGCTGTTCCTGAGCCTACTAGTGCGGGAACCAATAGTCCTATAGCGCCTCCCGGATGGAAGAAGGGCAAAGAGCCTGTGGTTTGGGTGAGAGGGGTCTTTCAGGATGCCTCTCGCCCTACGCAGACATCTTTGGCGCTGTAAATCCTCAATGGACGGGAGTTGGGTGCCAATGATGTACTGGGCAGTTTTTACTACCCGTTGCAGGGCCTTCCGATCAGACACTGTGCAGCTGTTGTACCACACTGAGATGCAATTTGTCAAGATGCTCTCAATGGTGCAGCGGTAAAAGTTCACCAGAATCCGGGGATCAAGGTGAGCCTTCCTCAGTCTCCTTAGGAAATATAGACACTGCTGCGCCTTCTTGAACAGGGTGGAGCAGTTGAGAGCCCATGAGAGGTCCTCAGAGAGGTGAACACCCAGGAACTTGAAATCAAATCGGCTCAAGTTTACACACCGGCACAGCCATACGATAAAGCTTGAGGGGAGACTATGGGAGATTTCTCCTGCCTTCTGCCTCTGACAGACGGTTCTGTGATCTCGCAAGACCTGCCGCAGTTTGGCCCAGAGTCTTGCAAGAACGTATTCATAAGACTATGACTAAAACGAAATCAAAATTTGCTGGCAAAATCAACAGCGGTTCCGCTTCCGTCCCTTGGGCAGTACGTTGCCCATGTGTAGACTAGAGCCATGGTGCTGTTGGCTCAGCCAGCGAGCCTCTTTCCAACACATGCCTTGTAGCATAACGAATGAGCCATGAGCTATACTGCTCACATAACCATGTTTCATGTTTAGTGTCACGCGCTACCGTACCGTCCTAAAACCAAGAACTGCCTCAGAAATCATCCGGGAATAAAAATAAAAAAATTGGTTGAGAAACTTTGTTGTCACGTTAGTTCACTGTATCCCCTATGGGAAGATGGTCTATAAACTATGCATTAAACATAGAATTTATAAATAAATTGGAAACCATTTCCTATCTGTGAGCCATAATTGACCAAGTGATATTATTTACAAGCAAGCTGTACTTTATCCATAATTCATGACCTGCTTATTTGTTAACCCTGTGTGTGTGTGTGTGTGTGTGTGTGTGTGTGTGTGTGTGTGTGTGTGTGTGTGTGTGTGTGTGTGTGTGTGTGTGTGTGTGTGTGTGTGTGTGTGTGTGTGTGTGTGTGTGTGTGTGTGTGTGTGTGTGTGTGTTTGCGCGCGTGCGTGTCCACGTACGTGCATGAGTGCGTGCCTGCTGAGGCAGTATTCCACCGTGCGTTATTGGGTTATTGTTTATAAGTGCATTTACAAGAGCGTGAACAGGCGCTCATTAAACATTCATTGTGACCCTCCTAAGCCATTTTCAAACCATTAGCGAAGTATGTTTGGGGACTGAATGTAAGTCACAGTGCATTTACCATTACACAGGACGTGATGTATGTGCCTCATGGTGCTGTTTAGGAAGAGAACCTACAGTAAATGCTTTGAATAGAGGAATAGAGGGGTGGTGATATTCACTCACTGTAACATTTAATTATCCTCAATCATATAGTTGTTTACGGTCCGTCCGTCCGTCCGTCCGTCCGTCCGTCCGTCCGTCTGTCCGTCCGTCCGTCCCACACAGGGACCTTTGTAAATAATCTGGGAACCCATTTTGGTTTGTTTTCGCTCTGGGGGCCCCACCTCCTTTGTTGTGTAGAAACAGGAACTCCCCCCTTTCAGTCTGTTTGTTCCCTGGAGCTTCTGTGTTTATTCCTACTAACAACAATACTATGTTCAGTGCAGTGAAGCTGACAGATTTTACTGTTTGCAGAATCTGTCTTGATAGATTAGTTTGCAAATTGCTGTTCACAGTAAGTTGTATTATTGTGCTGCTTTGCGGTCAAAATGACTTCAGGTTGTCTAGTGTTGTTCAGGACTTGCAATCTAAATGTTTCAGGCTGGCAGCGGGTTTTCCTTTATGGTTCTGGGGGTTTGAGGCTTGACTCCCACTGGGACTGCCCACACTAAGAGTGTTCTGTATGCACTCACAGTACCGATGGGGCACTGGGATAAAAGCATCCACCCCATGGCATGTGCTGTAAAGTGGTTTAACCCATTTTGACCTGAGATCAGATTCTAAAAATGTCTTCTACATCCCGACAGTTTTCTGGAAAAGCTATGTTTCTATGTCAGTCAAAAATAGCAGATCTACAAGCTCATAGCGCGCCACTCGGTGGCGCGCTATGAGCTTGTAGATCTGCTATTTTTCAATAGCTAAAGCATAACATAATGCTAACACCAAAAGGGGTTCCCGCCCAAAGTGGTTTAGGCCCGTGAGTACACCTGCACCACTCAGCCAAGCAAGCAGCGGTTCATGGAATCATCCTCACACTCAACATGACTTGCTCAAAGTGCTCCGGTCACTTCTTGTGGAACACATCGTTAGTTTCACCATTGATATAACCTTGTGGCCTCATTAATAATGCATGTTTACTGTAAATGTACTGTAATGCGCTAGACGTGACCCAGGACCTGTGCGAACTTAGCTGTCACTGTTATTTTATTTCTTTATTTTTTTTTCTTCGAGTCTGTCCTTAGTTAAACCCATCAAGTCTGCTAAGAGCATATTCTTGTTTTGGGCAAAAGGCCTTGGGGAGGAGCACACACAAACATGCACGCACGCACGCACAAACACACACACACACACACCAAACATGCACGCACGCACCCGCACACACGCACACACACACGTACACACTGATCTGCCTCCAAGTACAACCACAGGCTGAAGATCAGAGTTTTTCCCAACAGATTTGAACATGTGACCTTCACAAACTCACTGTTCAGTAGAACTCAATTTCTTTCCCCAGCACAGTGGCTTAGAAAGTTGAGAAAGGCAATGTTCCTGAAGATGGTGTCAAAAAGACTGTAAGAACTAAGAACCAATTCAAACTGTAATCACTGTTATACTGTACCTTGGGCTCATTCTCACTTAGATCCCTCCAGTCAATATTCATCCAGACTAAAAGAGATTTAGTGAAGACCCAACATGCTCATGTACAGTCCAGAACAGCTTCTAAATACAGCCTTTCTCAAGGACAAACAAATAAATAAAAATAAAAAATGCTGTTGGTAATACCAAGATTATATGCACATGTAGATTTGATGATGCTCTATTTTATTCTCTCTATATGCTCATTCTTTCTCTTCTTTAAATATTTTTACGCTTTTTAAACTAAAAGAAGCCAAACCAAAATAGGTTTATCTTCTGTATGGTGGTAGCAAAACAATGTGTTTACACAAACCCTAAAATAATGCATACATTTTAATTGGGACTGTGGACCTGGATATTGCTCAGGGGGCACTGGGCCAAAAAAAGGTGTGAGAAACACTGCCCTGTAGTCTCTTTGCCTGAGACTGGCTGATCTACAAGCTCATGACACATAGCAACATGATACGTCATGATCTTGTATATCAGCTATTTTTGGCGAATGTTTCCCACTGCTTGATATTCCTATTCCTGCCTGTATCACCAAACATACACCCCTTCTCCTTTGTCTTTTCAAGCAGGGCCAAATTAGCCAGGGGCCCTTGGCTCTCAGGGGCCCTTCGGGGAAACTGAACCGCGCAGTACTGGGTTTGAGGCCCTAACAAGGGCTGTTGATTGTGTTAAATTTAGGTCAAAAGATGATAAAAATAATCTATGGGGGCCCCCAGAATATTTTCGGCCCAGGGGCCCTCGTGGGTGTTAACCCGTCCCTGTTTTCAAGCAGTTCCAGCGTCCCTACAAGCCTAGCTGATTTAACAACAGCAACAACAGCCAGGGTAATTATTTACAGGCTGGCAAAGAATGGTGGAACTTGCTAAATATATCCTTTTCAAGGTCTCCCGGGAGCTTTGAGAATAACGGAGGAGAGGAACTGGCCAGAGAGGAAGAGATGGACTCTTATTCACTTTGAACGTTAGTGACTGAAGAATAACAAAATAAATCAAGCTATGGCTAGTGTCTGTGACGAAACATGACATGAGAAACGTTATATGTCCCGGATATATTAAGAGCTTCTGCTAAATGCTTGAGTTGTGAAGGGGGGGGGGGAAACATCACAGAGAACTTGGGCTCGTCTTGAATTGCAACACCACACTCGGCAACAGACTCGTGGTCTTGATGAGTGAACCTCAGGCGTCTGGCGTTTTGAGGTATCTGCAGACTGCAGTCCAACCCGCAGCGAGTGCATGCCGACAGTAAATGATGGTGTTAGCGCCTTGGTTCACAGTAGAGAACAGAATGGTACATTAGCACCTCTGTCGACTACTAGACAGTGTCTAGTAAACAAACCCACTCTAAATATTGATGTGCATGCTGCATTTTCCCTCACAAGCTATTTCTGGACGTGGGAGACGACTTGTCTCGCCTGTAGCTAATTGAGGTAGAAGCAGTCAAGTAGCTGTCGCGCCCATTATTTGTCTCAGTGTCGTACACTGTAGCAGTGCATGGACAACATGGTAGAACAACACTTTCTAAAGGTGTTCTTATCTTATGAAAGGGAGCCGTGATGATAAATGTATGCATGCAACACGAATGGCAGGTCATCCACTTTCTTTACAATGTGCCTCAATGTCACGTCAGGCTTTATCAGTTTTGAGCAAGAACAAATATGAACTGTGTTGCAATTTGTGTAATCATTGGCCAAACATTGTGTGGTTTATAACGTCATGGGCATTTGATTTTAATATTTAAATCAATCTTTTCTCCAGGGGCTATTTTTTGGCTAGACCCTTCAAATCAATCCTCACTTTAAAAATGCAATGATAATATTGACAAGAAGAAAATGTGTTCAATTAGACTAGAGCATAGTCACTTTGTCTATAAGGTGTTGATGATGCATGTCCTGTAACCACTTAAAGGCACTGTGTGTGTGTGTGTGTGTGTGTGTGTGTGTGCGTGTGTGCGTGCGTGCGTGCGTGCGTGCGTGCGTGCGTGCGTGCGTGCGTGCGTGCGTGCGTGCGTGCGTGCGTGCAGACAGACAAATCTGCCACAGGGAAAAAAATCACTGAGTAGATTGGTCTGGCACATAGAGTATTAAAAGGATAGAGACTGAACCGGAGCGACAGCCCCGCCCCCGCTATTCATTTCAGTGGAAGTTGCTCAGTGGCGTTTTGAAGCACCCAGAAGAACACTTTCGATTTGCGGAAAATGCAGAAGTGCAAACGGGCGCTCAATGTTAAACCCCAGCTGCATGGGGTTTCCTATAGTCATAACTCCACGGGTCCGCCTGCAGTCCCACCTCTTACCACTAGGGCCCAGTGCTTCAACGTTGGAGAGCTGCACTGGGGGCTTGGTCTGGCACTTGAATTGCATTTCGCTCACCCCAGAGTTGTGGGTGAGCAATCAGAGCCCACTATTCAAAGTGAGACGTTTTTGCTGTGACGTTGGAATCTGTTTGTAACCCCGCCCCTTGGAAATAAATCTTCCACACCGAAGTTCCAGACTAATATCTATGCAGTGATATTAGTCCGGCCATGGCAGGCTAGCAGGGCTTTACGATGAAGCCACACAACCATGTTTGCCTGCCTGGCACCATCTATTGCATAATTGCCATTTGGTTAGTTTTCTATTTACTGCATGCCTGTTGACTGGCCTTTATAAAATCTGTATCAACTGTCGTGTTGACTGGCCTTTATAAAAATCTGTATCAATTAACTGTCACGTTGACTGGCCTTTATAAAAATCAGTATCAACTGTCCTCCTCTCTGCTTACTTTGGGTAAATAACAACAAACTGGGCCGTGGTAAATGTCGATGCGCCGGCCCGGGACACCCAGGTTAATCGTGTTGTTTTGGAGGTCGCCACATAAATAATGGCGGAGCTGCCAGCTGATTTATTTAATACATCGTGATCTTTCGGTAGGTAAAATTAATCAATCTGAACCCTTCCCTGCAGTATTGATCGGGGCAGTTGAGTCAGCTGGCTGTGCTATTGGACTCTATTGGATTTGAGCTCAATCAATGCAAGTTTCAATGGTACTCGTTGTCATTTGTCACCTTCAAGTCTGTCTTCAGTAGTAGTGAAAATACGTTTGTTTAACGTATGTATGTATGTATGTATGTATGTATGTATGTATGTATGTATGTATGTATGTATGTATGTATGTATGTATGTATGTATGTATGTAATGTATGTATGTATGTATGTATGTATGTATGTATGTATGTATGTATTTGGTTAAAATGGGTAAGGTTTTAAAAAAGGCAAAAGCATGCTCTGTTGCACTGGCCTAAAAGTGGGTCCTCTAAAACTGCTCCAACTTCTGAGAATGTGTGTTTGGTTCATTAGCCACCAGATGGCATACCTTATAAGTATGTATGTATGTCTGTATGTCTGTATGTATTTAAAAGGGGGGCTTTTTTGTAAAATCCCAGCCTACAATACCTTAATATATTTAAAATCCAAAGTAAGGTTACCAGTGAAGGGCAACCTGCCTATTCACTGGGGACTATACATGTATGTATGTATGTATGTATGTATGTATGTATGTATGTATGTATGTATGTATGTATGTATGTATGTATGTATGTATGTATGTATGTATGTATGTATGTATGTATGTATGTATGTATGTATGTATGTATGTATGTATGTAGGGTGGGCACCTTTAACACATTTATTGCTTCTGATGGAATTCTCCACCATATAAAGCTTTTTTATTTTAACAATAATAAAATGGGTTCGCTGTT
>NC_136810.1:10137229-10237229 GCF_951216825.1 Electrona antarctica | reverse complement strand
CCCATCAGACAAAACTTGTACGTTAATTCATACTGTGCATTCATTGTGTTCAGCTGTGCTTCTGCCAAGTTGTATACATTTACATTATGCACAACATTGAACTAAGTGCATCATGGAAGCAGATGCACACTTGTTTGTCACTTGTTGAGTGAAATTTGTTTTTGTGCAAGCTCCATCATTTTAGGAAAGAAACAAAAGGGGGAGATAGAAAGACAACCAAAGGGAAATTAAAAGAATATCTACATACAGTACATCACATAAAAACCAGCAGATATGTATGTGAGATTAGACATCAGATACTGTCACGGTTGCATTGCTGATTTTGGTTGGATGCAATTTTTAAGACGCCATATGATGTTGCTTAACACCTAAGCTACAGGTCACACAATGGGCCATTGATATGCATCTAAACTCATTCCAATTTGTTATTGCACGCTGGTGTGACACTCAGCAGTCGGCAGCCTTTGTAAACTTTGCTGAGGTGTGAAATTAAGGGTTGTTTTCGATGCATGCACGTGTACAAATAGCATGGAATGCATATACTGTACATGAGGTTGGATGTAAGTTTGTATGTTAGATTTAGGTTATTATGACTAGAATTCGACTGGCCATCGGCCGGTCTCACTCTAGCGCCACGCCATCCAGGTGGCCAGTGTATTGTACCATACTGTACTGTAGCATGTTGTACTGTTCCAGGCTGTACTGTACCGTAACGTAACGTACCATACTGTGCCGTACTGTAAATGGTAAATGGTGCATTTATATAGCGCCTTTATCCAAGGCATGTAGCCAGGAGGAGCTGGGATTCGAACCGCCGACCTATGGATCATTGGACGACCTGCTCTACCTCTTGAGCCACAGTCGTACTGTACCATACTGTCATGTGCTGTACTGTACTGTACTGTAGCAGACTACTGTACCATACTGTACTGTACTGTCCTGTACAATACTGTACTGTACTGTACCGTACTGTACTGCTGCGCCCTGTGTGTGTGTGTGTGTGTGTGTGTGTGTGTGTGTGTGTGTGTGTGTGTGTGTGTGTGTGTGTGTGTGTGTGTGTGTGTGTGTGTGTGTGTGTGTGTGTGTGTGTGTGTGTGTGTGTGTGTGTGTGTGTGTGTGTGTGTGTGGAACGGGGTGTGGCCCCGTTCCGCGCGCTCGCGCGCGCGCGTGTGTGGAACGGGGTGTGGCCCCGTTCCACGCGCGCGCTCGCGGAACAGGGTGTGGCCCCGTTCCACGCGGGCGCGTGCGTGTGTGGAACGGGGTGTGGCCCCGTTCCGCACACACAAAATGTGATGTAATGTGCATCACCATGAAATGTTGCACAATAACATGGTATTTCATGCAAATGCAAACTATACAGTAACTATGACAGTTGCGTGGATGCAACATAGTGCGTTGTGTCTGGACAGGCATGCAGTAGTCCGTTTTACCAAGTCTAGACTTAGTAAAACGGACCCTCTAGACTCTAATCTATGGGCCATATTATATTCAGACCGCAGCCATCTTGCCAGCAAGGTGCTACCTAGGTGATACTTCCCATAGACAGCCCATTCATCCAAACAGAAAAGTCATATCTAATTATATTAGACAACGTCAAAATCACCAACATTGCAGCTGTAGGGAAAGCTTGAATTATCCTCTTTCAATCTGCAAAGTGTTTGTTTAATAAAAATCCACCGTAGACATTTTATGAGCTACTTCCTCATTCCTTTTTTTCTAAGTGCTGGAGTTTGGGAGTGCTTGAAGGCTTCCTCCTGTGTCTCCACTCCAGTGGCGGATCTACTAAAGGCAAGAGCAGGCAGCCATGGCTACGTTTCTGCCTCCCCTCGAGAACCGTTTATTTACAATGATATGCCGCCTATAGCCGCTACTCAAGGCGGACAGACAGTTAGTTAGAGAAAATTAGCTAAATGTGTGGCAAATCTGCAAAAAAATGCTTACCACTAGCTTTCTTCACAAATGTGTTCATAAAGGTGTCTACTATAACACATTCAGTCTCAGAGGTAAATAAAATCATGTAAAAGGACATACAATGAGTGCTGGCATTCTTCATCTCTACTTATATCTTCGAGCCTTGCACCTAGAAGGATTTTGTTTGAACCTGGAGTGCTGCGGGTTGTCTGCTACGGCAGTACTATTCTCTCAGTCTACTATAACATATACATTTGTTCCAACCCAACTCCCTTGGGAAACTTTGTGACAGC
This sequence comes from Electrona antarctica, assembly GCF_951216825.1. Lineage (NCBI taxonomy): Eukaryota > Metazoa > Chordata > Actinopteri > Myctophiformes > Myctophidae > Electrona > Electrona antarctica. The sequence goes on along the minus strand of NC_136810.1, from coordinate 10,235,025 downwards.
TGCTGAAAGTTGGGGTACCATAACAACCAATTTAAGGCAAAATTCCCAAATTTTCATTATACTTTAAGTAGCATGTGACATGTCAAACTAGGGGGTTTTCATGATGCTGAATCCATTCCAAGCATTAGTTTTGCACGAAAACACTCCTTGGACTAAGTTCGGCCATAGCCACTTGCCCAAATGTGCCCAAATGTGCTGACCTCATCACATTTGTGATGACGGCTATGGCCAATTTTTGGCCAGTGTTTTTTGTGCAAAACTAATGCTTGCAATGGATTCAGAATCATGAAAACCCCCCTAGTTTGACATGTCACATGCAACTTAAAGTATAATGAAATTTGGAAAATGTTCCCTTATTAAGTGTAGCAGACGAAGAATACACATCTATTCTCGGTGTCCTGCGTCACAGTGTGTCTGAAGGGTTTGAGTCTTTTCACACTCTGGTTCACCCCATTCAGTGACGACGTATAAACACCACACACACGACCCGAGTCCCGACCTCATTCTTCATTTGATTGTTGAGAGAGCAGAGCAGAGACACAGCAATAGCACCGGAGAAAGAAAAAAGTTTGCAAACGTATTTTTTACCCAAGGACGCCTAAACCTGTGCAGAGATTAAAATAGGGTGCATTTTGCATCCCGAAACGCAGTTTATAGTTAAGGGACGCAATAAAACGACGACCTCTGCATCCACGGGATGCACTACTGTACTGTTTTTTTATTCTAGTTTATTTTGCTAGCTTTAGTTATAATAATCATTTCTTCTTCTGTTTTCTACATGAATATAACCACATTATAACCATACAAAATGAAATGGGAGTTAAATGCTGCAATTTGTAAAAATGGCAAAATATGACTCCTAACGTCGTTGAAGTGGGACTCATAAAATGTCCCTGGGACTCATCTAAAAGACCATCCCTGCATCCCGGGACTCATTTAATTGAAAACCTATTTGCATCACTGCCTGTGCGGTAGGGTATAGGCTACCACCACGGCACTGCTTACATCGGCTGACCGGCATCAATCACACCAGCCCCGCTCACCACCACCACCCGCGCTGGGGAAGAACCAGAGTTTGTTGCCTGTCGGTCTATACAGAGACAATCGGGTTTCTATCAGCTATGGAGGCAATACTAACAACACAGCTAACAAAATTCCTAGCTACTGAAATCAATGGGAAATTACGCACATAACAAGCAGCTGCGGTATCTTGGCTTCAATATACCGTAGCATTTTTTTTAAACAAGACTTTTGACGCTTTTTCCCTTTTTCCCTCATGTAGGCTCCATTATATCTGGTGCATTGCTTGTGGTTCATGAAGGTACAAAATAAGTGTATGTTGTCATCATTTATCAATCATCTAACTAGACATTTGTAGCCTATAAGAATATAAGCTACAACATAAATATACATTGTAGTTCGGACTTTCCATAACTTCTGTCTATCAATCTGCGTCGACGCCCGGGGTTCTGCGGCCGGGTGCCTGCCTACCTCGTATTGTCTATGCCTTACTCATAAAGAATTCCTGGCTCCGCGCCTGCTCCACTCTCCATCTGAGCTTTCCTATACACTGTCTCACACAGCTTTCCTACCGTCTCTCTCATACACTGTCTCACACAGCTTTCCTACCGTCTCTCTCCTACACTTTCTCCCTCTCAGCTTTCCTACCGTCTCTCTCCTACACTTTCTCCCTCTCAGCTTTCCTACCGTCTCTCTCCTACACTTTCTCCCTCTCAGCTTTCCTACCGTCTCTCTCCTACACTTTCTCCCCCTCAGCTTTCCTACCGTCTCTCTCCTACACTTTCTCCCTCTCAGCTTTCCTACCGTCTCTCACATACACTGTCTCACACAGCTTTCTTACCGTCTCTCTCCTACACCGTCTCACTCAGCTTTCCTACCGTCTCTCCCATATACTGTCTCACACAGCTTTCCTACCGTCTCTCTCCTACACTTTATCCCTCTCAGCTTTCCTACTGTCTTTCTCTCCTACAGTATCTTGCTCATAGCTCCTATTGTCTGTCTCTGTAGAGGACCCACTCTCAGAGAGTCACATGTATGAACTGGAGAGAATCCATTTTCAGATAGAGATGTGATCTGATTACAGGTTCGTCCACTCGTCTCAGAGCACCAATAATGAACTCAGAATGACACTAAATGTCATTCTGTCATTTATTGGCTGAGTACATTTTCCAACTGCAAGTAATTCCATTTAGTGACTGACTGATACGCGTAGGACAGAACAAACTCCGCCATAACTCCGAGCCAGGTTACTACCAGCCCACAGCATAAGCAAACAACACAGCATTAATCAAATTCACTCAGGTTGAATGATCTAAAGGTTATCGGTTCAATCCCTTTCCCTTATAATCTCCTGTTTGTGTTGCTAGTGGCTAATATGCGGAAACCAACAGACACCAGTTTGATCAGCAGTTGTTGTTGAGCAAGGCTGTTGAGTTCTAATTCACATTCCCTTCTGCTTCATTGCACATTTTGATATTGTACCTGTCTTAAGAGGTTTGTTTATACATCCTGTTCTACCTGAACTTTTTGTCTCCACCAGGCCGAAGGCATGGGGAGAGAGCATGTTTTGCACTCCGTCCGTGTGTGTCCGTGTGTGTGTGTGTGTGTCCGTCCTTCCGTCCGTCTGTTACCAGCTAATCTCCGGCACCGTTAACCCGGTCGATGCCAAACTTTGCACACACACTCCCTGGATGCCAACGATGAACCTCTGCCCCACATTTTCCAGAACGGCCTGTTATAGCGCCACCATGAGGCAGCTTTTCACATTTTTTACCTAAAACTGCACCGATCTGCGTGAAACGTTGCATGCACACTCCCTAGAGGCCAAGGACAAACCGTTGACCTGCATTTTCCGCATCTGCCTTTTATAGCGCCACCAGGAGGCCGACTTTTGTAAAACACATTTTTTTATATTACTCCTCCAGATTCTGTCCAAAAATCTCACAAATTGTTACACACTATCTCTATGGTCATGTGCTCAAGTCGGATCTGTCCGATATTTCATATTCCATCCTAATTGGCTATAATTAGCTTTCACAGTTTGCAAGATTGCCCCGTTTTGAACAAAAGCCTCAAATCATGAACGCAGCATGCAATTTACGTGAAATCTTTCACACATTTTCTTACTAGGCTGAGGAATATATCCCACCCTTTTCACATTGGCCTGTTATAGCGCCACCAACAGGTTGATTTTTGCAAAACACATTTTTGGAACAAAATGCCTAAAAAACATGTTTATATTAATCCTAAACGTTTTGCCAAACATCTCACACAGTCCTATCCTCCTGGTGGAGAACTGTGCCCAGAAGGGCACTTTTTCTAGTTTTTTCTGCAGTAGTATCTGGTGTTGATATAACTGCACATGCATAAAGTGAGTGGCAAAGTGAGTTAACGTTGTTTAATGCAATCATATAGGACTTTTCTGTTTATATGTATGGGCTGTCAATGCCAGAAGTATTTTTTTTGCCACTCACTAGGCATTCCCACATAACTTCCGGCTAGTGTTGGAGTCGAGTCCACCTAAAGCGAGTCCAAGTCAAGACCAAGTCTGAGGGGGGGCGAGTCCGAGTTTGGGAAGGGGTCAAGTCCAAGTCGAGACTGACGAGAGGCGAGACCGATACCAGATTTCCTCATTTGATAGGTCCAGAAATATATAATATTTGATGTTTACGTTAATATGAATGCGCTCCTCAAAATATGGGTATTATCCAATTATTTCATTGCATTGTTGTGACTCGTGACTCGAGTGGACTCCTTGGGGAAGAGTCCCGAGTCCCTTGGTCGGAGACCGAGTCAAGTCCAAGTCAAATTAAGGGCGAGATGAAAATGTGGACTCGAGACCGGACTTGAGACGAGTTAATGACCCGAGTACTACAACACTACTTCTGGGTACTCTCTATATAAGTTACAGTGACAGTACATTGTTTTTATTGAATGGCCCCGACGCCCGTTTTCCACCAGGGTTGAACAGATTTGAACCAAATTAATTGGCTCAGATCCCTAAAGGTTGAACTGGAACTGGAACCAAAAATACCTCTTGCCGATTATAGGTTGATAACATTCAAAGCCGGTTCAAGCAGGTGGCCCTGAAGTGGGAACCCAAATGGGCGTGTCACTATTAAGGTTGGAAGATGCAGATGTGATATAAACCATCATAAAAACATATAGAGAACGGAACCAGTTCTAGAACCAGAAGTTATGTTGGTGGAGAAGGTATGTACAGTATAACTTCCCCAACCCAGATGACATTGATTTAATCCTTTCCATGGTTCTGGTTTTTATATTCTTCTTTATACTTCTGTCCAATCATGTCTTTCAGTTCCAGGTGCTATTGTAATAAAAACCTATTCAGGCATACTTTAAAAGCCCTTATCCTTAATTAGCTGTAGACACAGAGCATGCATCTCTCCCTCTCTCTCTCTCTCTCTCTCTCTCTCTCTCTCTCTCTCTCTCTCTCTCTCTCTCTCTCTCTCTCTCTCTCTCTTTTATTTGAGGGAGAGAAAAGCCTGTTTGTGGAAGTCAGGTCTCAGCATAAAGGCAGGAAGGCTGCCTTGCTTTGATATGTCAGTCAGACTGACAGACAACCTCTTATCTTCCTGGCGAGCGAGAGAAATAGACCAACCAGCACGCACGCACGCACGCACGCACGCACGCACGCACGCACGCACGCACACACACACACACACACACACACATCACCGTTGGTTTGTTGACCCATGCAGGAGAAATCCCACATACTGTCCGCAGGGAGTACATCGCTTGCCCATCACAGATGAGGCTATTGAGAACTGTGTGTGTGTGCGTGCGTGCGTGCGTGTGCACATCACATGGGATCATCAGTATCTCTGGTCAGCCGGTTCATATTATATATAACAAGGCTTAAAAATCCAGTCAAGAAACAGCAACAAATCCAGATAGGGTTACAGTTTGTGCATATATAAATGAGCTTACTTGGGGTGTCACGATACATACTTTTTACAATATTGATAAACAATATTAGGCTGTTTTTTTTGTTTTTTATCCGGAAAATCTGGGACGATACATATCATTGTTTTTCCCCCCGGCCTATATAATAGTTTTTTTTATTGGGGACAGATAAACAGCACATAACATTATGGCAAAAAAAATCATTACACATCTTGTTTTGTTTGTTTTGATTGATTGTTGTTTTTGTACCAGGGAAACAAATATCATAATAAAAACAAATACCTCTAATGTGATTCAGATTAGAATCACAACAATAAACAGCGGCCACTGGCATATGAAAATATCAACTCAACGTAAATGCTTATTATGCAGACGGCATTCAAAAAAGGCTTATACCAGCCAATTACCGATACTGCATCCCTAGGCGCATCCCTATTTTAGTTTTTTTAATTATGATCAACATTACCCTTCATATTTGGTGTAATTAGTTAATAATTAACATAGCCTGAAATGTTGGTTTACTTATTCTCTGCGTCCTAAAATAAATGTGTGGCACTTTAGCTATCAGTGTGTGCGGCTGCACTTTCTTGTCCCTTGAAGACTATACCTAGTAATTAGTTAATAAAACATTTGATAAATGTTACATGTAAAGTACCTGACATGACACCAGAGGGGGTTGCTTGTAAATCCTTTCATGCAATCTTAGAAAAACAAGACATCAAAAACAAGGCTTTAAAATAATTGATACTTACAGAAACAAAAGACCAAACAACTCGGGCGCCCACTGGCCTAGCGGTCCAGGCACATACCACATAAAGGCGCATGACTGACAGTGTGTCGCGGGTTCGAGTCCTGATCCTGACGGCCTTTGCTGCGTGTCATTCTCCCTGTTTCCTGTCTATATTCACTGTGTCCTATCAATAAAGGCAGAAATGCCCCAAAAATATCTTACACAAACAACACACAAACCAACTCGAGTGCTACAGGCGAGCTGCAGGGCCTTATTAGTTGAGAATAAGGTACCTTATTCTCAACTAATAAGGCCCTGCAGCTCGCTCCCCGGCCCTGACCGTTGTCTTGTTAAACACATAAATAAATAAACATGTGGTCCGACCTCCCTTTACTCCGAACATGCATTGAGGTTTTCGAACATGCATTAAGGTTGGCCAACATGTATTAAGGTTGGCGAACATGCATTAAGGTTGGCGAACGTGCATTAAGGTTGGCGAACGTGCATTAAGGTTGGCGAACATGCATTAAGGTTGGTGAACATAAAGTTGGCGAACATGTATTAAGGTTGGCGAACATAAGGTTGGCGAACATGCATTAAGGTTGGCGAACATGTATTAAGGTTGGCGAACGTGCATTAAGGTTGGCGAACATGCATTAAGGTTGGCGAACATGCATTAAGGTTGGCGGACATAAGGTTGGCGAACATGTATTAAGGTTGGCGAACATGTATTAAGGTTGGCGAACATGTATTAAGGTTGGTGAACATGCATTAAGGTTGGCGAACATGCGCTGCTCCCGTGCTTGCGGTTCTGTTTAGGTTAGGGATAGGGTTAGTAAGGTTAGTAATGGTCAAACTAACGGGAGGTCGTACCAATGCCATGCTACCAAAAGATGATTGATGATGAATGAGACTCAAATGAATGAATGAATATATACAAAATGCAAACCTCATTAAAGAAGTGACTCACACAGACAGCATCACTTTAGGAAATTAATCGCTATGCTTCCTTTATTTCCAACATTTTGCTGATCTGTGTTTTCCATCCACTAACTTAGAGGAGAGGTTTGTATATAGGCTGCTACTGTATACTACATTTTTTCTCAATCATTGTTCAACCAAATCAATTAAGTGACATGAATGATAAGGTATAGTTAATCAGTGTCTGAGTTATGGAGGAATAATTCTGCACGCTTGCATGCACGCACACACACACTATATAATACTGTATATATACTATGTGTGCACGCCTCTGAGCCTGGGAACTGTAACTCTCACTGTGTCGCAAATTTGCATTCACCATTAATCTCGGGCCCCTAAAATGCCATTCCAATGCACTTTATTTCATTTATGCTTATGAAATAAGCTCAAGTGCCTTTGCCAGCAGTTTTCTACCTTCTTAGTCATGCACTAAATCTCGAGTCATTTCACACCATATGCTGTGCTAGACCTCTCCTTTTTTCATTTATTTATTTATTTTCCCACCTCACTTCATTTTGTATTACTGTAAGATTTCCCAGGGTGTAAATTTCACCTCCGTAGGGGGATATTGTATCAAGTGAGCCGTGCTGATGCTAATCACTTCATGAGTTAGTGATGGAGAAATTAAGGTGTTTTGGCAATTGCATCTGCCCCGGCTCCTCACATCAAACAATCTACTTCCTACACAATTGGGAACATCACATTCAAGCCTAAGGACATCAAAAGGCTCTTGACGGGTCTCAAACCGGACAAAGCCTCGGGATCAGATCTAATCCCTACCAGAGTCCTTAAGGAATGTATAGTGCCGAGCTTGCAAGTCCCCTGTGTCGCCTCTTCAGTCGCTGTTTCTCAAGTGGAATCTTCCCAAGTCAGTGGAAGATGCCGTCTGTTACACCAGTGCACAAGAAAGACTCCAAAACTGACCCGTCCAAATACCGCCCCATATCCCTGCTTTCAGTCATCAGCGAGGTTATGGAAACAGTTCTGAACCAGCAGGTACAGAGGTTTATTCTCAGGAACAACCTCATATCGCACAGTTTGGACAGGATTCAGACCAGGACACAGCACTGCTGACCTCCTGAACATCTTACGCCAGACGTGGAACAACTACCTGGACAAGAGTGAGGAAGTCTGTGTCATAGTCCTGGACATACAGGGGGCATTCGATAAGGTGTGGCATCACGGTCTGATGGCTAAACTGTCCTCGAGAGGAGTGTCAAGAAAGCTGCTCCCATGGCTCCAAAGTTTCAAGCTCCAATGCCTCAGTACCACAGGGGTCAATCCTTGGTTCCCTCCTATTCTCCATCTTCATCGATGACCTGGTTGAAGTGTGTGAGAATGAACTGTACATGTAGGCCGAGCCCTTTATGCACGCATAAGATCTCCAGCACATAGGGCTGAAGTGGAGGCTAGCCAGAACCGGGATTTCCAACAAATAACTGGGAAGAACGATAGAAGACCACCCTCGAACCATCAAAGTGCAAGTTCATGACATCTCAAGAAAGAGGATTCCATCCCAGCTGGACCTGCAATTCAAGGGGCACTGGCTGACCACAACAAATGAGCTTGACATCTTGGGTGTCAAAATAGACCACAAGCTGTCCTGGTCGAAACACCTGACAGAAATTCTCCATCCGTGCCGGTCAGAAGTTGGCACCACTGAGGAGAGTGGCCAGTAAACTCACTGCCGAGAGCCGAGCAATGGTCTACAAGCTACATGTCCGCAGTGTCATGGACTCATGGAGTACGCCTCACTCAGCTGGATTAGTGCTACATGTCCGCAGTGTCATGGACTCATGGAGTACGCCTCACTCAGCTGGATTAGTGCTACATGTCCGCAGTGTCATGGACTCATGGAGTACGCCTCACTCAGCTGGATTAGTGCTACATGTCCGCAGTGTCATGGACTCATGGAGTACGCCTCACTCAGATGGATTGGTGCTCCACCCACACATCTTGGTCTACTGGACAATATTCAGAGGAAGGACCTCAAAATAATTGGAGTTGACCAGGGCACTGCCAGTACAACACTCCATCGACAGCCTTAGCCACAGAAGACACGTTGCGGCCGCTACAGTCCTGTACAAAATACACCCCCCCCCCCCCCCCCACTGCCCTAGGGACCTCCAGGTGATGCTCACTCCACAGCCACACCATGCTCTCGACCCCGCCAGGCGCCAATACACACACATTAGACAGAACTTTTCTCCACACTGCTGTCCGTGTGTGGGACAGCCTAGTACCAGAGCATGTAGTTGACTCCATCACAGACAATGGCCTTTAAACGCAGAGTTCATAGACATCTTCTGACCACCCCTCACACTGACTGTTGAGCTGGTAAAAATCTAAAAACAAATGGCCATGGCCCCTAGCTTGTGTCCTAAAGCACTGTACTTGGTCACATATATGAGTTAGGGGGAAAAAAATACCATTTCTTATCGAGGTGCCCAGAGTGCAATGGCAAAACTTGCTAGCCCCAAATGTGAGGTGTGGAATTGGGAAGAGGAGTAATCCTAGTGTGTCTTTCTCTTTGCCATAGAAATGCATGGTAGAAATGTGCTGGCTGCTCAAAAACACCTTCTTTTGGACACAGCCCTTTAATGCAGGTTCTGTCTTACTAGTTCAACCCTAGCTGTCACTTCAACTTTTTGGAAGGAAGGATGGTTAAATAGATTGTGTAGCTGGATAGAGACAGGTACATGAATATAAATATAGACATATGGCTGGATGGATGGATGACAGTGAATATGAATAAATATACATATTTCCAGGTGCACAAGTTTGAATGTTTGTCTTGTAGTTACTTGGAAAGAAAGAGAGACAGCCATGCTCTGCTGAGAACAGACAGAGTAATGAGGGAGTAATGGCAGTCACCACAGTGACTCAGCACGCAGCACGATTCTGCTCACCCTTGATCAGCGGCGGGCCAGGGCACGACCCCATGCCTCTGTTCTGAAACTCTGATTATCGTAGCTCAAAGCTGGAGCGATAGATAGAGCAGGGTTTCTCAAAGTGCGTGCCGTGGCACCCTAGGCCTATGGTGCCGTGACGCAAGTCGTGACGCAAGTCCAGAGGTGCCGCAGAATACTTATCACTTAGACTGTCTAGACTTAGTAAAACCTACAGATTGGCTATTTTTGGCGAATGTTCCCCCCAGAAAAGGGATGCTGGCTGGGGTTCAAGTGGTTAATTGCCAAGTCAAAAAATGTTCTGTCTTAATGGAAATGTCTCTCAAGTTTTCTTCAAGTCATAACATACTGGATCTTAGAGGGAAAGTGTCACTAATATCTGACATATTAAGGTTCTATATTAACAATATCATTCAGGGGTGCCGTGGACGATAACGTTATTTACAGGGGTGATCTTAAGATTAGTTTTTGGGGCTTTGTATGCCTTTATTGATAGGGAACAGTAGTCAGACAGAGATGGGGAGTGACACACGGCAAAGGACGTCGGGCTCGGGAGTCGAACCCGCGGCACGCCGTCCGGTTGGCTTGGCAGCCTAGGTAGCTAACCGTCCAGGCCCAAAAACGGTTTGAGAACCACTGAGATAGACATACAGACAGACATGTAGTGAGACAGACAGACAGACAGACAGACAGACAGACAGACAGACAGACTCTAACGAGACCAATCCAACCATGCAGTTTCAGAAAGTCATGGAGTTTGTTCCATTTGTGTGGAACAAATACAATATCAAAACAGACCCGTCTTGAGCAAATTACTATAGAGATCATGTGTATCGATTTGCATGAGATTTGGGTCAAATCTGAAGGAGTAATATAAAGAAATGTGTTTTACATACGTCTGCCGGTGGCGCTATAAAGAGCAGATGTGAAAAATGCAGGTCAAAGGTGACTAGACAGACTATCGCACACGGTAAAAGCAAATAACCACAGGATGTGTCTTGTTGGTCTATCTGTCTGGCAGATGGCAGCGCAGCGGTGACAGGGTAATGACACTCCGCACAACGCATTGTTCCACCGTTGACCTCCGATCAGCTAACGGTCGAGTTCACAACCTGGCCCCAACCTCTGGGATTTGAACCCACATAACACAACAGTGCCACGGTGTCTATCTATCAGTGTCTCTCCCCTGGCTGGTCATTAGGATACTTAACTGTGGTAACGGCATACCTCAGGATGAACTGACAAGCTGCACTGTTGCATGCTGGGAGTCTGGACGGGAGTCAATTGAATTAAAATTTCAACTCAACACAAATTAATATTGGCATGAGAAAACATAGCCATAGCAAAAGTGGAACAAAACAATCAAAACAAAACAATATGAATATATGTATATAAATATTGAATATAATAAACTCAAAGTGTAAATATAGCTGTGTTATATGATTGATTGATTGATTCTTTATTTAAGTGTCATGCTTCCGAAGAAGCCCAGCCCATCTGGACTTACAGGACACTTTTTACAGTTTACATGAACAATTACAATAAACCGACATGACGGTTTGCAAACAATGATCAATTGAATACCAAACTGACACTCCAGATCCTTATGAGGCAGATAACATAATATATAACATAAAATAAAATACCATAAAATAAAATACACCATTAGGCCTGTGACAGGAGACACATGTACCTACTTGAAGAGCTGGGATTGTCTTCTACTCCAGGCTCTAGAAACAAACTGGGCTGTCCTAATTACTTCATAATTAAAAATCCAGTCTAACTTCTGTCCATTATCTTCCCAGAATAGATCAGGATTTCTTTGTTGCATCTTTGTTGCATTACCTCAAACATTGTTATATTGCAACTTTGAGGGAAGACTATCTTGCATTATAGTTAAAAAAATGCATTTTCTGTCAGAAATAGTTATACAGTATGTCAATATGGATGTTAGTTTGGTATAAACTTTTGAAGGTTGACGGCAGTATTTCAATGCTTTGCATTCACTTGGTATAAAACCTTAAGACAAGTAGCAGCAATTTTTCCAATGTAATTGCAGTTAGTGAAGTTAGTTGCTCTGTTTATACTGTATGAACAGTCTTTCTATGTGCCGAGGTCATTCGGTGTAAACAGTGCAGGGAGTCTCTCTGACACAGCAAAATGATGTCTGGCCCGTAGAGCTGAAGGGGGAACTGATAAGTAAGATGGTAAAGTAAATGGATGAATGGATGTGTTGATAAACAGTAGATAGATGCGGTAGGTGGTGGGCGGGCGGACCGAGAGCCAGATTATGTGAGATGGATAGATGGGCAAATCCATCCATACATTATTAATCTCTCTCAGGGATAATTGATGATGCGTTGATCAATATGTGTTGACGCTTGCAGTTTTCTAAGCTGGTGACAGTTCTGAGGGGCCCTGTCTGTCTGTCTGTCTGTCTGTCTGTCTGTCTGTCTGTCTGTCTGTCTGTCTGTCTGTCTGTCTGTCTGTCTGTCTGTCTGTCTGTCTGTCTGTCTGTATGCATACCGTAATAAAGCAGCAGGCATCAGCTCTGCATCCCGCAAACCCTTACCTTTCATGCCCTATACAGTAGCATACATAGGCAACTGACCCCCCGGACTCCCAGTGGAAAGTCCCTGTGCAATGGTAAAGATCTGTGGAGCATGTGTGGAGAATATGTCTGATATGAAGAGTGCAAAATGACTGTGAAAGGTGGACTGACTAATTTTTAATCAAATGGCAGGTGTGGGGAATTCTGCAGGTGTATGCTGGGGTTGCCATGGCAATCAATTGACTCAGGCAGAGGCTGGAAATTGCACAGGTGTGGGGAGTTAGGCTCATTAGGTCCACTGGCAGAGCCTTTTTTGGCGGTTCTGTCCTTGGGCAAGATGCTGAACCCCCAATTGCTCCCGATGTGCTGGTTGGTACCTTACCTCAGGTTACGTGGATTACAGACGTGCGTACTGTACTGTACATACAGTACGTACACACAGAGACGTGGTGCATTTATTTATTTAAGATTTCAGCTGTTACAAAAACATTATTGAAACATGATAATTACTTCAGTCTATATGCGTAGCTTAATGACTAGTATTACAATTGTATTGCCTTTTGTATGCCCAATGTATTTATATTTAAGTTCATAACGTTAACAAAAGTATAACAAAACAAAAAGTATAACAAAAAAAACGAATTCAGGATTCCAATTCAAAAATAGCAGATCTACAATTCTACATGCTCAAAACGGCTATTTTGGCTACTTTTCTATGAATGACGAGAAGTTAATTACCAAAAAAGTCAAAATATGGAGTTAAGAGGTTTCTCCCCGGCAACACTATGCAATGTGGCCCTCGGAAGTGAGTGCATGTGGAAATAATAATATCCCTCTCCGTCATCAAAGTTGCCCACTACGCCCCTATAGTATATACACAGTAAAAACCCTCAGTGTTTATGTAACCATTTAACTCGGAGCGTGTGCGAAATGGCCCTTTCGGGTCCGCTTGGTTTAATTTTGCGCACGCTCCCGAGTTAAATAAACCCTCCTGATTTGACTGTGTGCGGTGTTCGCTCAAAGAGGAGTAGGACCTGCTGTGATTTGATTTTGTGCTCTGCCACATATTCCAGTCATTATTGCCAGCTCCAATAAGCAGTGCAGTGTGAACTGTGGGATGGAATGACAGATTCAGGTCAAACCGGGAGCAGGAATACCTCCTCTGCCCGCTTTGATGGCGGTTTGCACATTAAACGCCAGCGAGGGGTTCGGAGAGACTTCCAGCAGGACCATCAACAACGTTGTATGGAGATTTAGCTGATGGACACAAACACAGTTGAGCTTCACAGTGAGACACACGTCTGCTTATTTACTGGTTGAATCTGTTACCTTTAGGTTACTGGGTCTGGATGGCTTTGATAAATGAAGCTGGGCATATAACACTGGAGACAAAAACTGAAGTTGATGCAGTTTTGTTGATGTGTATTGAGGACAATGTGAGCAGTCATTACATGACATACTGTACTGTATAATAACCATAGCCATGGCATTTACTGTAGATGTTAAACAGAGGTGAGGGCAGTGTGAGTAAATACATGTATATTCTTAGTCATTTCCAAGGACCTTAGAGAATAATCACAGATAATTGTCTCCACACCTCCCCATGCCTTCGGCCTGGGGAGGTGTGTGTGTGTGTGTGTGTGTGTGTGTGTGTGTGTGTGTGTGTGTGTGTGTGTGTGTGTGTGTGTGTGTGTGTGTGTGTGTGTGTGTGTGTGTGTGTGTGTGTGTGTGTGTGTGTGTGTGTGTGTGTGTGTGTGTGTGTGTGTGTGTGTGTGTGTGTGTACTGTATGTAACGATGCTTTGCCGTCCATGCACGTTGTAACTGGCTGCTCTCCCACTGTCAAACTGCACTGGCAGTGTTTATGTCCTTTGTACAAGGTATTCCTGTACTTCTCATTATGTGGACATAAATAAACATTGTGTGTGTGTGCGTGTGCGTGTGCGCGTGCGCGTGCAACGTAAGGGAGAAAACTCTGCTGGCCAGCATGCAATGTGTCACGTGGTCGGACGGGGCCAATTGGAAGACACACACAGCAGAAGTGGTTGTATTTTGTAATAATAATCAAAATCTACAAAGTAACTAGACTTTACATGATAGAATTGTAAAAGTACAATGAGATGAGATGTAGTTAAAGTGAAAGTACAGAAAATTGGAAATACTCCAGTAAAGTACAAAATAAATAAATAAAACAATAAAACTAAAATGTACTTAAGTATAGTACTTGAGTAAATGTAATTAGTTACTTTTCAACACTGCATTTTTCCATAACACTATTCATATAGTGGATTTACTAGTCTTATTGTTGTAATACTATATAGGAGAAAGCCACTCAAAACTGCAATTACAGTAAGTGAGGCCTATCTTTCAGTTTATTATTATTTTATTACGAGACAGAGATCCCATTAGGAAATTACTGGAATAAAATTGCTTCTCCTCTATTGGGACGAGGCTTTTATCAATGTTGCAGCATTGTGAGATCGACTGCAGTTCTGACTCAGTCAAATTAATATGCATTATGAAATTCATAAACATCTATAAGGGGGAAAAATAATTATTATTTTTGTTCCACTTGAGTGGAAGTTTATTGAAGTGAACTCATTCAAACAGAACATTGTGATGGGTTGAAGTGATAGCGCATGAGGATGCTGTCTTTTTCAACAAACACCCATCTCAGAAATCAGCTGCATTCCAGACTGTAATGAAGTGAAACAAAGCTAATGGTTTTATAATGTAGGCTGGTGAGATTCTGAATTATAAACTGGTTACGTTGCCCTTTGATAGAACCTAACCAAGGACGAATCATGCTCAAGAGGATTCAAGGGTATTATTATTTTGTCTCTCACTCATACAGGTAGGCCTATAGTAGCAGTGAAATGTAAAATAAATAAAAATAAACAGATTGGTTTCCTAAACAGAAGTGTTTCATCGTGTTAGTAAGACTAGTTCAATTTGTAATTATGTCTGTTTTGGATTATAGTGATGTGCTGTACATGCTTCACTCTCCACGCTGACGCCTCTTGAAGTGCTCTACAATAGTAATGCTCTACGGTTTATTACTGCCGATATTTTTCACAGCCATCATTTATAGTATTATAGTATTATAGTATTTTACATGAAAAAGAGGATTGGCCATCTCTCACAGTTCGTAGAGAGCTATTGTGTATTATTTATTCATAAGGCCTTGCACTTTTTTAAATCGAAGATTAAGATACAAAGGAAACTGTCCTTTGTATCTAACCTCGCTTTAAAAAAATTTTACTGGACATTCAACACACACACACACACACACACACACACACACACACACACACACACTCTAGATATACCTGTACTAGTCCACGCATGAACAGTGAACAAGGAAAGACCAGGCCGAAGGCATGGGGAGAGTATGTTCTGCTCTCTGTCCGTGTGTGCGTGCCTGCGTCCATCCATCTGTGTACAGCTAATCTCCGGCACCGTTGGCCCAACCGATGCCAAATTGTGCACACACACTCGCTGGATGTATCCACCAGGCCGAAGGCATGGGCAGAGTATGTTTGGAACTCCGTCCATATGTTTGTGTCCGTCCGTCTGTGTACAGCTAATCTCTGGCACCGTTGGCCCGGCCAATGCCAAATTGTACACACACACTCCCTGGATGTCAACGACGCACCTCTGCCCGAAATGTTCCACAACGGCCTGTTATAACGCCACCATGAGGCCGAATTTTTCAAAACACATTTCTTTATATTACTCGTACACATTTTATCGAAATGCAAATCGGTATACACTATCTCTATAGTCATGTTATCAACACGGACCTGTCCGCTTCCCCATATTCCATCCAATTTGAGGGAAACTGCACATTCCCACTAGGCCAGGGGTGCCCATTACGTCGATCGCGGTCGACCAGTCGATCGCAAGCGCTGCGCAGGTAGACCGCTTGGCCTTGCCATGAAAAAGGAAAAAAAGAAAAACAATCCTTGCCTCGGGCAGGCGGCGGCGCGCCGGTGGCTTTGAAGGAGAACGTCGGGTCTGTTCTGTTGTTAAACAAACAAATTAAAAGGATATCTATCCATCATTGTTCATATAGCAAGATGCGCGCGGCAAAGAAGCCTAAAACATATCACTTCCATGGAGAGTGGGAAGATGATTATTAATGCTGGGCCGTTATCGGCGTGATAAAAAAAATATTGCCGTTAATCTATTCTCAAAGTTGGGTATGGGAGCTGGGTCTCTGTAACTGCGAGTGTAGCCTTAGCCTGCTTCAAATGGAACCAAAGCACCCTTTTCTAAAAAATAAATGGACTAGACTCCTCCGCGGGGACCCCCATTATCCGCGGACCCCCACACAGACTACCGCGGAGGCGCGGACCCCCGCGGAGGTCGGCACGGACCCCCGCGGAGGTCGACGCGGACCCCCACGGAGGTCGGCGCGGACCCCCGCGGAGGTCCGCGATAGTCTGCGTGGGGGTCCGCGATAGTCTGCGTGGGGGTCCTCGCCTCCACGGTAGTCTCTGTGTGGTCTGTGCGGTAGCATCATGATGCCATCATCCATGCAGCACAACCATAGATCACAACCAAAACAAACTAGGACTAGCTTTGACGGTTGCCACATTTCGTGACTGAGAGAGAAACAAGCAACCAGGTCTATGAAAATGTTAACAGGCCAGATCAAGTCAGAAAATCCGAAAAAGTCAGAAATTAAGTCTCTTCTTTGCAATGCGGGGAAACTGAAAAGATAAATAAATAGAATTGATTTTGAAACCTAGATTTTGAAAGTCCTAATGCCTTAATGTTATTTATTTATTCGCCATATTACATATGGTACATATTTTGAGTATTTTAAGCAAAGGGATAATTATCTTTTGGTTGGTAGATCACCTTGAGCTGGCAATTTTAAAAGTAGACCTCAAGTCAAAAAAGTGTGGGCACCCCTGCACTAGGCCAAGGAAGAAATGCCACTTGAAACTTTTCATCAGCCTCGTGGTGGTGCTATAACTGGCCCATTCATGTTTAGTACATAACTGCACCAATCTGTGTAAAGGTTTGTATGCATACTCCCTAGAGGCAGAGGAAAAACCTTTGACCTGCATTTTTCACATCTGCTCTTTAGCGCCACCGGCAGACTTATGTAAAACAGATTTATTTATATTACTCCTTCAGATTTGACCCAAATCTCATGCAAATCGATACACATGATCTCTATAGTCATTTGCTCAAGACGGGTCTGTTTGATATGACTTTCTGAAACTGCATGGTTGGATTGGTCTTGTTAGATTAGTCTGTCTGTCTGTCTGTCTGTCTGTCTGTCTGTCTGTCTGTCTGTCTGTCTGTCTGTCTGTCTGTCTGTCTGTCTGTCCTGTCCATTTCTTTTTCCTCAAGCAAATGGGTTTCTGCATAGTGCATACCAGCTTCCTCTTGGTTGAACCCTGGATGAAATGATTCATGAATCCATTTAAGCACCATTTGCAGGGATACATATTACATACCATGTTAATGATATTATAATTACAGGTTGAAGATTAATATGCCCACGAACAAGCACAAATATTTGATGGATTACCTGTAAATTGGCATGGAGTTGATTCAAACCACCGGACTCACAGTCTGCTTTCAAATGAGTGAAAGCAGATGGCTTCCTAATAAGTTGCACATTAGAACAATGACCGCACTATAGTGGCTGTGCCAGCAGGATAAGCCTCGGAAATGGGGACAGAGCATATTTAAACGCAAGTAACGCAATAATTAAGGTCAGAATTTAGTAAATTCTCATTAATTGCCCTCTAACAAATGAGTAATTAATTAAAACCGCTCCCTTAACTGTTTCCTCGCCAAAAAATTTAGCCTGCGTTATTTGTCGGGAAGCGACGCTGCCAGAATACGTAGCCTACGTTTATTCAGTTGTATATGTGTTAGGGCATTCACTTCTAGTCATTTTTACTAGTTGACTAGTTGCCTAGTTTACTAGTCGACTAGTCGACTAGTTGTTTAACTACCTATTATGTAAAAAAAAAAAAATTGAAATAAATATTTGTACATGTTGACTATAACTATAATCTACCTGATCTTGAGGCCTACAAAATCGGGAAAAAAATAAAAAATAAAAATAATATTTTTTTTTTCTTCTTATCAACTAGTCAACTAGTACCAACAAGGTCGACTAGTGGATTTACTAGTCGACTAGTAAACTAGTCGACTAGTTGCTTAATGCCCTAATATGTGTTTGATCCGATCTAGTGGAAAGGCTACTCACATTAGCTTCGGATGGTTGATCTGTTAGCTTAGACACTGGACTGCGCCATCTTGGCTGGGCGTGTACGTGTATGCACGCGCACGTACGCTTTCAGTCGCTTTCGTCTCCAAATCCCCCTCCCAGGCGGCATTTCTGGTCAAAACAGCACTTATTGCACAAAGCCTCATGGCGGTCGTAGTAATGGCGCCGGCCTGTACTGATCATGCTCCAGGCAGAGAACAACAACTGGCCGAGGTGTTTTGGATCTTCAAAATAAGGGTTGAATGGGGCGATATCCTGGCATGTTATTAACACCTTGGATGTCCAAGGCGGAGTTCTCCGTCCAAGTTCAAGGTCATGGTCAAGTGCCCAACACAGAGATTGATAAACAGGACGGAGATTAATGAAAACAAAACCGTTCGCATCGCTCTAGAGCCATGGAGCGCTTGTTGCCCGATCCGATGACGTGTCAAAAAGTGACACGTCATCGAAAATATCCCCTGCCTGTTTAGCTGACGAAAACGAAAATCTTAAAACGATCATAACTCCCGATCTAAATCATCCCGTCTAATTCTGAAAAAAGATCCTGTGTTTGACGGCGCTCAGCGGTCCAGTCGCTAGTCGCGATAGATTTATTATTACCTCCCGTTGTTGTCGATCTACTCTAGAGTGGTGTGTTTTATTATTGTTAGCTGCTACACAGACATGCACACCAGCGTCCGGTGCGCCGGTAAAAGTGGTCCGTGCGCTACAAATGATGGGCAACCTGGATGAAATGGATTAAATAGTTCCGGGCCTCTAAGGTGTTAAGGAATCCTGGCGGAAATTGTGTTAAGCTGGACCTGCACAGTTCCCTGGACACTGCCTTTTGTCTGCCCAGTTAAATTGCCACCTTATGATAGAAAAATAATGTATTAAAAAGTATTTTTTCCTCAGTGTATTGATCCTTTCAGTCAGCTAGCAGCCTTCAGTCTGGCAGTCTCTCTCCAACACCTTGTCTTTTGTCTTTTCTAATTACAATGATTATGTCTTTTAATTGAAGACATTTTGCACTACAATGCAAACTATGCTTTTAACGGCATGTGTAGCGGTGTGAACTTGGCCTGCATTGTGTGTTAGAAGCGATAGAAGTCTTCAAACGGGTTCGGCAGCAGCCGTTTATTCACTGGCAATGAGGAAATGAATGACACAACGTCAGGACTAGTATAGCTTCATACCAGTTCAGAATCACAACTAAACATCAACAAGAAAAGACACATTAGCGTTTGTGCAGTGATGTTCATCTCCTTGTACAATTACGTTACATTTACACACATTGAATATCACTTTTGTCACGCTAAACAGCGCAAATGTAAACACAACCTAACAAGACTACAACTCGAAATTATTATGGAGATATCAGATTTTTGTCCCGCTGCTTCGGGTTCATCGTTTCTGCTTGAGAGAGACCAGATGCAGGTAGGAGGAGGGAACTTGTGAACTCAATACTGCCACAATCTGGCGGAGTCAGGTTAAGCGTAATTGCCTTTGCAGGTAAATTTTAACTTCAGAGGGACTTCTCTTGTGGGTTGTTGTTGTTGTTAGTATGCTGTTGCTGGTGTTCTGTTGTTGTTGTTGTTGCTTGTTTTTGAGTGGTGCAACCACTCCTAGAACCAGCAATGTCCGTCCGTCCCTATGTCTGTCCGTATGTTTAGGGTACCTAAACCACTCACTTCAGACAGGTCTGATTTTTAATAGAATACACATCATTATGAAGTTAAACGGATTACACGGATTTTATGATGAATTCCTGTTCTGTCTATAGAAGTGTCTATTTGTACGTCTCTAAATGTTTTGATGATTTGAACATGGTGGACCCTATTGGAAACAAGTGTAATGCTTAATTGGGTCGTCCACTCACAGTTAACAGCCTTTGTATTGAGTTTGTGCTTGAAATGTACTGTAATTCTGCAAACTGTTAATAAATTCTTCAATCAATCAATCAATCAAAACATACAGTATGGGAAAACAGTTTTATTATAATTTAGTTTTATTTGACTTTGAGGACTTAAATGACCTGCTGTCTTTCCGTAAAGTACAACTGCCACTGCTACTGTGGGCACGCACGCACGCACGCACGCACGCACGCACGCACGCACGCACATCACATTAACACTTCAGGGGTCATTTTATCGTTAGACTGGAACTCACCTATGCTTTCTATGGCATAGGCAGCTCCCGGCAGGATCCGCCGGGAGAAACTAGACCCAGCTGCAGCACATGAGATTAATTAATTAGGGCGACAGAGAGAGACCGACATTTGCGCTACTAAATGCCGAAGTGAAGTGGACTCGGCCCCAGACTTTTCTTTATCCCTGGAAATAAATCTGGCTGCTTGATTCAATATTTAGCTATATGATTTGATATTTATCTCAGCATTACACGACGTTGAGCTTGTAGATCAGCAATTCTCACTAATTGACGTACAGTGACGATGTATTGCTTCTGAACATTGTCAAACTCTTGCAGAATGCGGCCTCTCTCAGTGGATACAGCCATCGTTAGGGTAAATGTTTGGAGTTGAACATTATAGGGATGGTGGCGAAGGGCACGATTTATCATGATAAAAAAACAGTCACAATAATCGTATCGCAGAGATTTTAATTTATCGTGGCATTGTCCATGCACCGTCACACACTAGGGTGAATTGTTTTTTGTTGAGCTGCAAATTCAGTACCACTTAAAGCCTCAAAACTCGATAAAAGAGACCTGTAAAGTACGCATTTGGTACGCTCTTATTTCACTACACAAATCAATAACGCGTTGTGAGCTTGTAAATCTGATGTTGGTGACCGCTCCCCCTAGGATAGGGATGGTGACCGCTCCCCCTAGGATAGGGATGGTGACCGCTCCCCCTAGGATAGGGATGGTCACCGCTCCCCCTAGGATAGGGATGGTGACCGCTCCCCCTAGGATAGGGATGGTGACCGCTCCCCCTAGGATAGGGATGGTGACCGCTCCCCCTAGGATAGGGATGGTGACCGCTCCCCCTAGGATAGGGATGCTGGGGGTTCAAGTGGTTAACAAAAACAAAATGTAAGCATATTTTGATTATCGTGATAATTATTGTTAATCACAATTATTTTTGCAGTAATCATGACATGTACATTTAATATTGTCCCATCTACAGTTAAACCACATACTTAGCTATCACTTATGCCAGGAGGGAATCTGTGCAGTCTGTGGTGATTGAGTAATGGTCAGAAATGGGAATGTCTGTTTTTCGTGCACCTGATCAGTAGAGTGGATGTGCAGGCTCTAGGTCTTCAACCTTGCATTTTATTCTGTTAATTGTGCATTGCATCTTATCACCACGCACGCACGCACGCATGCACGCACGCACGCGCACACACACACTGGATCTGATTTAAATTAAATGTAGATTGTAGATGTGTTTCTCCACCAGAACAGCTCGAATTATACAACACCTCTCATTAGTCCAGCTTGGTAATCACAGAGTAATCAGTTCATTGGTCCTACACTACATTGCCTTGATAAATCGTTATCTGTCTTAATTCAGCAAAAAGACTACTACTAGAAAAGAGCAAATGCAGGAACACATAATAAGAAACATGGAAGCATTGATATACTGTAGTCTGTACCTGTAATGTGACTCTGAAGTCCTGTGGATGTGTCTCAAGGCTAGTCATGTTAGATTATTAACCATCCATATTCAGTGGTGAACACTCACACTGCGTTGAGTGCTGCGTTGTGAGCTTGTAGGTCTATTGTTAGCAAGGACATTTGGTCTAGAGGGGGAAGAAAGAAGCGGACCTAGTATAGAGCCCTGGGGGACTCCGGTCAACAAAGTATGCATAGGGTTTAAGTGGATATAAGGTTTTTACACGTGGTTTAGCGGTTGTTTGTGCAGCTTGTTGTAATGGAGCAAACAAGACAACTCAGATGTGTTTGTCTTTATTAATGTGTGTGATGCTGCCTATACTGATTGTTCAAGCGGCACATCCCAGGCTTTTTCAATTAGTTTTACAGTCAATTACTGTCTGGCATCCAGCTGATTATATAAGTAAATTGTACTGCAGTGCAAGCTCATATTAAGTGGCTCTTAGGCCTCACTCAGACCATTAAAACATTGATGCATGCTTGTTGTATGAATGTTGTGAGTGTAATGGCCGCCCCAATGCATTTCCAATGGAAGTCACATGGTTTGTAGTCCACATTTTGGACTACAAGCTGGACTACGCCCCTCCCCCTCATACAATACCATGTGACTCCCATTGGAAATGCATTGGGGCAAGCTGTGTCACACCCTTTGTATACAACAAGCATACAGCAATCTGTTGCGACCGTGTGAGTGAGGCCTTATGCAGCTAGCAGGTATAGGGAGTACAGTGTCATATATTTCCACCCTGTTTGCATTTAGTTGGCACACAGCTTTGGCATGGGCTAGCTTATAGCTATTACGGTATTTAGGGATTGGACAGTAACAATTTAGATACAGGAGAGGGTCTGTCCAACTTACCAACATGCCACCGTGGTGGAAAAAGTACTCACAAGTTTTACTTTAGGCCTAAGTGAAAGTATTAATACTGCAATGTACTCTGTTACAAGTAAAAGTCCAGAATTCAAAGTTTACTTGAGTAAAAGTATTAAAGTAGACAGTACCCACTATGCAGAATGTCCCATTTCACAAGTTTTCAAATGTCTAAAATGTCTAAACATCTTTTTGAAAATAGACGATCTACAAGCTCACAATGAGTCACGAAGCGGCACATTATGAGCTTGTAGATCTGCTATTTTCATATATATATAATATATGTAGGGCTGAAGTGGTTAATGTACTGTATGTTTTGTAATAATACTCAAGATATACAAAGTAGCTATAGTAACTAAAGTTTTCAAATAATTGTAGTGGAGTATGGAGTAGAAAAAAGAAAAGTATCCTATTGAAAATGTGGAAATACAAAATTGTACTTGAGTACAACATTTGAGTGAATGTATTTGGTTGCTTTACACCAGAGGTTGGGACATGGTTGGGACATGCGCCACTGGCACGCGAGAAAGGAAACCAACGTTTTCCCGACCGTCACCAGGACTTTCCAAACTGCGGTGAAAGTTCACTCTGTCCGGTCGAATGAAAATAGAGCGTCGCAGTCCCGCCCCCTGTCATGACGACGCCAGGCCCAGGAGATTAATCCCAATGCATTTTTCATAGCATTATACTATCATTTTTGATATAACGCTATTTAGGTCAATGATATAACATTATGTTGTGATATAATAATAATATAGCATCGGGTAGCCTATTTAAGGCCTAACTGTCTTCCGTGAGAATGATGAATTGCATTTTTATAGCGCTTTTCCAAGTGCTCAAATCGCTTTACAATGGTTAATTCATTCATACATTGGAGGTGAAGTGGCGAACAGTTGATTCCAGCGTCCTCACTTCCCACATTCACACACCAATGGTGGCAAGCTCACACCGACCGACTCATTGGAGACAATGTAGGGTTCAGTGTCTTGCCCAAGGACACTTCGACATGTGGTTTAGGTACAATGACGCACAACCCCGCCCCCCGCCCCCCTAATGTTCGGACAATTTACTGACAATCAACTCTCTCGTCAATGGCATAACGTGTGAAGTTCTCAAATGGCACTCCTGTAGCTATACTCACATTGACCCTGCTACTACTGTACTTACTGTACCTACGTATTTCGTCTTGATTATTTATTTTGTGAAGCTGACACCAACTGCAGGGAGGAAAATTGTAGAAAAATGGTGTGGAAATGACTTTAAATTACACTCACTGTAAGCGCCATTTGAGTCTCCTAATTGTGGCCAATGATGTCCACTGAGGGGTGTGGTCAATGTGAAGGTTGGAAGGGTATTTAATCAGGTCTCAATCATGCAGCAGGTGTTGCTGACAAGAGGCAAACAGTTTTCAGACTGTGTTTAGGAGGCTGTTTGGATCATGTACGTCTATTGCATTTATTTATATGTATGCTGTAGTGACTAGGCCTGCAGAGACAGATAATAAATCCTCATTATACCAACTCTACGCACATGTCTGGACATCACTTCCTGGAGCACACGTCTTAACTATACAACCCGACTGTCGGCAACCAGTAGTGCCACAAATTTAGGATTTGGGCGCTACACTCACAAATTACTGATTTTGTCTGCCTGAGTGACAGGAAGATGATGATGATGATGATGATGATGATGACTGATGATATCTGAAGTCTGCCTGTGTTTTCCTGTGAGTTTGATGACCATGTGTTACTGTGCTACTGTTTGATGACCATGTGTTACTGTGCTACTGTTTGATGACCATGTGTTACTGTGCTACTGTTTGATGACCATGTGTTACTGTGCTACTGTTTGATGACCATGTGTTACTGTGCTACTGTTTGATGACCATGTGTTGTTACTGTGCTACTGTTTGATGACCATGTGTTACTGTGCTACTGTTTGATGACCATGTGTTACTGTGCTACTGTTTGATGACCATGTGTTACTGTGCTACTGTTTGATGACCATGTGTTACTGTGCTACTGTTTGATGACCATGTGTTACTGTGCTACTGTTTGATGACCATGTGTTACTGTGCTACTGTTTGATGACCATGTGTTACTGTGCTACTGTTTGATGACCATGTGTTACTGTGCTACTGTTTGATGACCATGTGTTACTGTGCTACTGTTTGATGACCATGTGTTACTGTGCTACTGTTTGATGACCATGTGTTACTGTGCTACTGTTTGATGACCATGTGTTACTGTGCTACTGTTTGAGGACCATGTGTTACTGTGCTACTGTTTGATGACCATGTGTTACTGTGCTACTGTTTGAGGACCATGTGTTACTGTGCTACTGTTTGATGACCATGTGTTACTGTGCTACTGTTTGAGGACCATGTGTTACTGTGCTACTGTTTGATGACCATGTGTTACTGTGCTACTGTTTGATGACCATGTGTTACTGTGCTACTGTTTGATGACCATGTGTTACTGTGCTACTGTTTGATGACCATGTGTTACTGTGCTACTGTTTGAGGACCATGTGTTACTGTGCTACTGTTTGATGACCATGTGTTACTGTGCTACTGTTTGATGACCATGTGTTACTGTGCTACTGTTTGATGACCATGTGTTACTGTGCTACTGTTTGATGACCATGTGTTACTGTGCTACTGTTTGACCATGTGTTACTGTGCTACTGTTTGATGACCATGTGTTACTGTGCTACTGTTTGATGACCATGTGTTACTGTGCTACTGTTTGATGACCATGTGTTACTGTGTTACAGTTTGATGACCATGTGTTACTGTGCTACTGTTTGATGACCATGTGTTACTGTGCTACTGTTTGATGACCATGTGTTACTGTGCTACTGTTTGATGACCATGTGTTACTGTGCTACTGTTTGATGACCATGTGTTACTGTGCTACTGTTTGATGACCATGTGTTACTGTGCTACTGTTTGATGACCATGTGTTACTGTGCTACTGTTTGATGACCATGTGTTACTGTGCTACTGTTTGCCTCTGAAAAACAAATCCAATTGTGTTGTGCCTCCTGAAAGTTTAATGACCAGATGTTCAGCTGAGCATATGACCGTGAAATATATTCGCCTGCAAATATTGGGGTCAATTCTTGTCCAACTCCTCTGTCTGAAACAAAAGGGCATCTTGACATTTCTGTTGGTATTTGTGTATTTCCGATGCAAGTTGAGTAGTTTGCTCCTTAGCACATTGTTCAGGACATACAGTAGATTACAAATGAGAATGGTATATCATTTTCAACCTCTCTGTCCACATATATGCAAGCTTTTTTTCCATGTCCCTTAATTGCACCTGCAATTAGTGGTTTGAAACTTTGAATCTATTCCATTTGTTTACATGTTATTTCTGTTTTTTATTCTTTTACCTATTTAGGATTACGCGGGTCAGACGAGTGAAAGGTAGTGTTGTAATACATATCTACATGACATGGGGAACATTATCCTCCTCTCCAGATATAACTGCAACAGAGCTTACTGCAGCAAAATCACACAAGTAAACACCACAACACATTGTTTTATCCCTGCTAAGCCATTTTCCAACTCCTCGGGCACACAATAGTTGTCTGCTCTGCTGCCAATGCTTATTTTTCTGTCTATTAGTCTTACTAGACCTGTACATGCCCGTTGGCCACTGGCCAGTACAGTACTTGGGAACGATGCAACTTGGGAACCTAATAATACCCGTTGTCATAGCACCCATTTTAACTATCTGTCTGTGTCCCACATGGAGATCTCTGTATCTGTCTGTCTGCCTGTGTGTGAAGAGTGCAAACTGACTGTGAAAAGTGGCCTGGTTAAGTAATCAATTGGCAGGTGTGGGGTTGCCATGGCAATCAATTGGCTGAGGCAGAGGCTGGAAATTGCACAGGTGAGGGGGATTTAGGCTGATTAGGCCCACTGGCAGAGCCTGACCAGAGCCTTTTGTGGTGGTTCTGGAGAACCGTGGGTCCGACCGACTGGATACCGGGCACTGCACTCCCTACGGGGTGTGGAACGCATGTGTCGAATTTGAAGTCGGTGGGGCAAACGGTTCTGGAGTTACGTGCATTACACCCGTACGCACACACACACGCACAGAGACGTGGCACATTTATAGTAAGATTACTTGTATTATTTTGTTTTCTTTAGCATAGTTTTGGAACGAGTCAGCATTTCTTGCTGTTGGGGATAATGAACTGTTCAATTGAGCAATGTGTCTGATACAAAGTTCATTCCCATTTTTTCCCACTACAGGTCTTTTCTCTCTCTCTCTCTCTCTCTCTCTCTCTCTCTCTCTCTCTCTCTCTCTCTCTCTCTCTCTTTTTCCGACCATTTAAAGTTTAATAACTTTTTGGGAGATTTCAAGTTAACTTTTGAGCTCCTTTTAGGAATCTATGATATTGTTACTTAGAGTTATTTAATGTTTATTTTAGAGCTGGGACTCTATTAAAAAAATTAATCTAATTAATCAGAGGCTTTGTAGTTAATTAATCTCGATTAATCGCATTTTAATCGCATATCAATATTCAACCCGAGAACAGTGAGAAACCTTTTTTTTCAAATGTTTTTTGGTATCCCAGTGAATAGTGACTACGGGATTCCACTCATTTTCAACATTTGACTGTCATTAATATACCTTAGAGTTGTTGTGTGGATATAATAAGAAAGTCCCCCCCATTCTGTGTTGCCTAGAACTGGAGGTCTGAAAAAAATCAGTAACATTATGAAGTACATCTCGGTGACATCACAAAAATGTACTTCATAATGTTACTGTTTTTTTCAGACCTCCAGTTCTATAGGCAACACATAATGGGGGGACTTTCCAGTGCACACAACTCCATAGAAAAATGTTGAAAATGAGTGGTATTCCCCTTTAAGCAATACAACTTTTTTATCCCAACAGATAAACAAGAGCAGCAAGTGCCTATATAGTGTCTTCAGTGTGTATATGAAATACTCAAATCTGCTTTACATGGCGGGGCATGAGAACAAATAAAAACAACTTTATTATGGGGGAAACATTTCACATGAGGTTGGGGCTGACCCACGCTTGTCGCTTGCTACTTCAGTATGTTTCGCATCGAGGACAGCTTGACAGCTTCGTGCTGTGGTGAAATCACCGCGCGTCTCCGTTAAACTGAAGCAGCTAGCAAGCCTAGCATATAAGCTAACGTTGGTCATAAATGGATCCTTTCCCTCTGACATTGCACACAGCCATGCCGCTATCCACGCGTCCATCCGATAGCTTTTACATCTAAATGTCCCATCCATGGAGCAAAAGCGATATAAGCGGCTTCTTCATTAGATTAATTTGGGTTTGGATTTTGGGCTTTCTGACGGAGCTGTAGCCTGTAGTGTAGAGTGAACAACTGCTGCTGCTGCAGCTCGCGTGCCGCAGCCAATTCAGTACTACTAGAAACACAGTGAGAAACGTTCCACGGTGAAAAAAAAGGTGCGATTAAATGCGTTAATTTTTTTAACGCGTTCATTTTTCTGTAGTTAATTAATCTCAATTAATGCGTTAAAGTCCCGGCCATAGTTTATTTTCTTATAAACTTCTATCGCAGTCATCACTAGAGACAAAGGCATTTCGTCCATGGTGCGTCAGTGTGAAATGTTGAGCAGAAGTGTACAGGACGCTAACTCTTATCCGGAGTCGGGTCACAGGGGCAACAGTTCCACCAGAGAGCTCAGATGTCCCTCTCCAGAGCAACGTTGGCAAATGGTAAATGGTGCATTTATATAGCGCCTTTATCCAAGGCGCTTTACATAGATTGTGCATTACATTCACCCATTCACACATACATTCATACACCGATTGCAGCGGAAGCCATGCAAGGTACCAACCAGCACATCGGGAGCAATTTGGGGTTCAGTGTCTTGCCCAAGGACACTTCGACATGTAGACAGGAGGAGCCGGGATTCGAACCGCCGACCCATGGATCATTGGACGACCTGCTCTACCTCCTGAGCCACAGTCGCCACAGGACGTACCAGGTATATGCCTGGTTGGCCGACCCAAAGGTTGGCCGGTCTGGGCCAAACGTTAAATTAGTTGTCTGTTGGTTGTGTATCATTTATGTTACTGTACTGTAAATGTGGTAGTGTTAAGGGCTTGTATTTGTAAGGGCCTCGACCCCGGAGAATCAGTAGAGTATCTGCACGCTGGTTGTGGTGGGCCAGTCTGGGCCAAATTCCGCGAAAATGTCCCGGCCGAATTTTTTGTCTCAGTCCTGCAGCCCTGTGTCAGTGTGTAGTCACTGGTCACAATGTGTAGGCAATGTGATTCTGGTGGCATGGTTGTGTAGAGCCTGTTTTTCTCTTTAAGTCTCGACAGGACAGGACAGTGTGTGCGTGTGCGTGCGTGCGTGCGTGCGTGCGTGCGTGCGTGCGTGCGTGCGTGCGTGCGTGCGTGCGCAACCATCACCCTGAAGGAGTAACCCTCATCCGTGTGCAGGAGGCTAGATAGTATAATCTTGTCACAGACATTGCTGGTGATGTATGTTCAGTGTGTGTGTGTGTGTGTGTGTGTGTGTGTGTGGGGGGGGGGGGGGGGGGGGTCGGGTCCCGGGCATCCTATCAGTGGCAATGTCTTCTGCTCTGGGAGACAGGTTGTTAAAAAGCAGCATACGTTTCCCCACATGTTTGCATCTGAGAAAAATTGTCGTTTTTTTTCTTTCTCCACTCTCCCTCTCTCTCCTCTCTCGCCCCTGAGGGGTTTGTCTTCTGTTGGTCTGCAATTCACTTATGCATACATTTATTTTATTTATGACATCTTAGCCCTAGTATCCTTGAAATTGCTTCTCTGTGTGTGTCGGGCGCTCCCTCTGTTCTGCGTCTTCTACACTGGGTTCCTGTCGTCCATCAAACGCTTCTTTGCCGGTGCCTCTATTCCCCCTTCGCTCTCTCCCCGTGGTCTTTAAACGGCCTGTGTGTGTCGATGACTACACAACACGGTAATGTCCTCTCTGTGTACTTTTAACTCTTGAGTGTGTACAAATGTACACACATTTGTACGCACATTGCACAGACATTTGTACACATTGAACACACATTTGACACACATATATTTGTTACAAATGGATAATTGAACACTGCAGCTTTTACTGTGCACTCTCCTCCACTGCTCTGTACTTGGAACGGTTTTCAACAACATGTTTTGGACATTTTTTTTTTAAAGATACTGCACACTGAATCCAGATAAAAAATCATGAGCCTCATTTACTGGGTGCAGTATGATGTTCAGACTAGTCATTGGTCCGACAAACAACAACCCACCTCATCCCCTAACCTAACCATAACCGTCGGAATTACATGCGGTCCCCTCATTTACTAACATTTCAAGACCCACAGAATATTTCATCCATTGTAGCTGGTTTTCACCAAAACGTTGTCTAGCAACATAAAGCAATTACAAATCTGCTTTATCATAGATCCTTTAACATTACGCTCAACGGGCATGGAAATGTTGTGATGACGTCATTTCAAGGTGTAATCTTCTTAGGACATTCTGGGTTGGCTCGCATGTTGCAGATAGACTGCCCTCTACCGTAAACACTGAAAAAAACAATAATATGCATTAAACTATGTCAATGGTGCTTATGGCGGTCTGTGCGTTGGATTGACATGCGTCAAAATGTGTCTTTAACTCACGTACAAATTTGACAAAGCAACTTTCACTTAGTTGAGTAGCCTACTATTTGACCAGGAGTATCTATATTTTGTACTAAGGTTGAGGACTTGGTACAACCAGTGCACCCCCTCTGAACAATATCTGACTCTGAACCCACCCCATGTTGTATTGTGTATTCTCAGTAGCATTATGGGTAGTGTCAGTGGCTCCATGTTGTATTGTGTATTCTCAGTAGCATTATGGGTAGTGTCAGTGGCTCCATGTTGTATTGTGTATTCTCAGTAGCATTATGGGTAGTGTCAGTGGCTCCATGTTGTATTGTGTATTCTCAGTAGCATTACGGGTAGTGTCAGTGGCTCCATGTTGTATTGTGTATTCTCAGTAGCATTATGGGTAGTGTCAGTGGCTCCATCATGTATTGTGTATTCTCAGTAGCATTATGGGTAGTGTCAGTGGCTCCATGTTGTATTGTGTATTCTCAGTAGCATTATGGGTAGTGTCAGTGGCTCCATCATGTATTGTGTATTCTCAGTAGCATTATGGGTAGTGTCAGTGGCTCCATGTTGTATTGTGTATTCTCAGTAGCATTATGGGTAGTGTCAGTGGCTCCATGTTGTATTGTGTATTCTCAGTAGCATTATGGGTAGTGTCAGTGGATCCATGTTGTATTGTGTATTCTCAGTAGCATTATGGGTAGTGTCAGTGGCTCCATGTTGTATTGTGTATTCTCAGTAGCATTATGGGTAGTGTCAGTGGCTCCATGTTGTATTGTGTATTCTCAGTAGCATTATGGGTAGTGTCAGTGGCTCCATCATGTATTGTGTATTCTCAGTAGCATTATGGGTAGTGTCAGTGGCTCCATGTTGTATTGTGTATTCTCAGTAGCATTATGGGTAGTGTCAGTGGCTCCATGTTGTATTGTGTATTCTCAGTAGCATTATGGGTAGTGTCAGTGGCTCCATGTTGTATTGTGTATTCTCAGTAGCATTATGGGTAGTGTCAGTGGCTCCATCATGTATTGTGTATTCTCAGTAGCATTATGGGTAGTGTCAGTGGCTCCATGTTGTATTGTGTATTCACAGTAGCATTATGGGTAGTGTCAGTGGCTCCATGTTGTATTGTGTATTCTCAGTAGCATTATGGGTAGTGTCAGTGGTATTGTGTATTCTCAGTAGCATTATGGGTAGTGTCAGTGGCTCCATGTTGTATTGTGTATTCTCAGTAGCATTATGGGTAGTGTCAGTGGTATTGTGTATTCTCAGTAGCATTATGGGTAGTGTCAGTGGATCCATGTTGTATTGTGTATTCTCAGTAGCATTATGGGTAGTGTCAGTGGCTCCATGTTGTATTGTGTATTCTCAGTAGCATTATGGGTAGTGTCAGTGGCTCCATGTTGTATTGTGTATTCTCAGTAGCATTATGGGTAGTGTCAGTGGCTCCATGTTGTATTGTGTATTCTCAGTAGCATTATGGGTAGTGTCAGTGGCTCCATGTTGTATTGTGTATTCTCAGTAGCATTATGGGTAGTGTCAGTGGCTGTATTGTGTATTCTCAGTAGCATTATGGGTAGTGTCAGTGGATCCATGTTGTATTGTGTATTCTCAGTAGCATTATGGGTAGTGTCAGTGGCTGTATTGTGTATTCTCAGTAGCATTATGGGTAGTGTCAGTGGTTGTATTGTGTATTCTCAGTAGCATTATGGGTAGTGTCAGTGGCTCCATGTTGTATTGTGTATTCTCAGTAGCATTATGGGTAGTGTCAGTGGCTTCATCATGATGATGGAGAGGCATAAGTAAACATGTTTGTATTCCTAAGCTGGCCCGGTGCCAGATGATGAATGTGGAGTCTTTACAGTCTAAGTGTTTGTCTAAAGCGGTGGTGCTCAAACTGGGGTCCGGGTACCCTCAGTGGTTCTTGAGGGAGGTCCCAGGGGGTCCCCAGCCAAATAAGCATCAAAATCAGTTTGAGCACTTTAAACCTATTTTATACTTTACGGTTAATCCAAAAATAGCCAATCTACAAACTCAGAACGCGTGAGATTTGTGAGCTTGTGCATCTGTTATTTTGGAAAGGAGGACAATAACTGCTGGAGTCAGAGTAGAGTAGGGGGTGGTTATTTTGTATTTTATCTAGTAGTTCTAACGCAGTTGACTTGGGTGATTTGGAAAAAAACCCGGTCCGCCCTGGTAACAAGATGTGCACATGCACACGCTCTACAGTGGGGGAAGTACAACAGACCCAACAGCACGTGCACCAAGGCCCGCCCCACTCGATCTTGATTGGAGGAAGGCCTCTCTCATCCTGATTGGATGAAGGCTTTGCCACCCAAAGCCCAAACCGAAACTAGGTTTTTTTTTATCCCAGGGGCTCACTGGGGACAGGGAGGAACTCCTTATATGGTCAGCACACTTTATAGTAGGGAGGATTATCCAAAAAATAAGAACATATAAGTGATATTTGAATTAAGTTAAATCACTGAATATATCTTTAAGATTATTATTTCCACATGTATCAAGTGCCTGGACACCTTCTGAACTGTTCCTACTAACATCATACTGTTGAACTATACCATCAGACGTTTGAACAAGGCATGAACACCTTCCCCCAGGCTGGAACATTTCCCTCATGAAGGTTATTACATTCACACTTACTTATGGGGATGTTTTTTTTTCTTTTCGTTTTTTTTGCCCAACCTCATGGCAGCTTGTTATACACCCCTGCATATCATGTTAATGTTTCTAAGAGCACATGTACAGTACATACTGTACATACCTGCATGTTATGCTGATGCTATACAAATCATATGCTATCTGTATACATGTATATATATCTTTATTTGTTTATTTGACCTTGTCACAATACGAGGCAGGAGGTTTTCGGACCCAAGTGCAGGACAGAGGCAGAGAGGCAAAGTAGTGGAATTGCTGAAGGTTTATTACCAAAATCCAAGAACAGCAGGAACACGAGGCAAACGTGAACTAGAAATATCCTGGGAATTCACTAGGAGCAAACACAAGTGACATAAAACAATGATCTGACAAAGGAAATGAAAAACCAGGGGAGTATAAATACACAAAGACACAGGTGAACTCAACAGATAATCAACACAATGATTGGCTAAAAGACTAACAAGACAAGGTGGAAACACTAGGGTAATCAGGGTACTGGTGAGACAACACAGGTAACATGAGCAACACAGGAAACACTAACAGACTGCAAAATAAAAGTACACAAGTGTAAAGTAAAACCAAAACCAAGAACAAGGAACACTAGAAAACATAACACATGTCACGGACCGTGACAGACCTGTTACTATCCCGCGTTTAATTCTCTTTTCTCTTCTGCTTTAACTCTACCCCTATCCTCTCTATTTTCACGGAATAGGCTAGACAAAATTATTGGAGCGTGCACAAAACAAAACAAATTCACCCATCTCCACGGCATCACTAAACCTTTGATGTGACTGCAAAAATGTGTCTGATTAGATCAGTTGACTTGTGTTAGGACAATAAAAAGCCTTTATTTTGTTTTTTCACTTAGATCCTCCAAAACACGCTTCTTAAAATCTCTGCCATTTACAGTAGCCTACATATACTGTACCATTACCATTACAGTATCATTAAAACTCAGGCAAGTCTCACATCACCTGTCTTTTTTATATTCCAAAATCTTGTCATTAAATACAAACGGTATCCTTCTGTCGTAGTCTAGTACTGTATTCTAGTGCAGACAGTGCCTGAATGCAGCATTCAGTAATGGTAGTTGACCTCATGTTAGTCGGATGATTGCGTGTCTTTATTGTCAAGCTTCCTTGAAGTGCGTTTGCCACGCTGTAAGCAGGCCAGCCGTACAGATACTACAGATAAGATGGCGTCTGGAGGGTTTCGCTAATAGCAGTGAGCCCAACGAGGAAGTGTCAGTGTGAAACTATAATTAAAGGCAGTAGAGTGAATATCAGAGGATTCGGAGATTCATAAATCCATATATATATTCAGGAGGAATATCTTATTCATCCCACTCACCCATGTTAGTTCCTCAATGAATTATTCCAGTCACTTACCTCCTTCTCAGTGACGCAACCTTTTTCAGGCGGTTTGTTTTCTAGATGGAAATAGAATACTACCATGTTGACCAACTGGAAACCAGCCTTTTGTCTACATGTGTGCAGATGATCTAATATATGATCATGTATATTCATGTATATGATGTATATTCATGTATATATTCATGTATATTCATGATATGATCATGTATATGTGACCAGATTTGACTGAGAGACTGCCATCGCGCAAATTCCAGCTTTTCAAAAATGAGTTTATAGCACAGGCAGACTCTTCACATACTAGAGCATGTCTGAAATAAGTGTCAGAGCTGAAATCGACATGTAAATATGAAATAAATGCTTAAACATGTAGCTAGGTGTAATGTTAGAGACCACAAAAGTGAACCTTTCAAGCCTGTTTTCTCAACTCGCTGTTTTCTGCAAAACATTACTCTATAAGCCATATCTACAAAACTAGTGGGCCAAACTAATATGTCAATTTGAAGCTATGATTCCCTGCTTTCATATGACATGAAAAAACGAAAATTCAAAAAAATCCAATGGCAGTCCCTCAGTCAAATTTAGTCACATATGATGATCTAGTATATTCTTGTGTCTATAATGTATTATGAACATACTTAATATGAGTATAACATGCTAATAACATCTATCAACACCATCTCTCTGTCTGTCTGTCTGTCTGTCTGTCTGTCTGTCTGTCTGTCTGTCTGTCTGTAACAGTATAACAAATTATTACATTTCATTTATCACATTCTTTTTACTTACAGGATAAGGTTGTATTTTAGTCTGCTTATAATAACATGTATGAAATTATTACATTTCATTTATCACATTTTTTTTACTTACAGGATAAGGTTGTATTTTAGTCTGCTTATAATAACATGTATGATTCTAGTGCTAACAAGGACATAATGATGCTCACAAATGAAGTACTCATACTTCAAGCATCCATGCATCTTCAACCACTTTTCCGGGGGCGGGTCGCGGGGGCAACAGCTCCACCAGAGAGCTCTAGACTTCCCTTTCCTGAGCAACATTAGCCACTTCCTTCAGGGGAATCCTGAGGCGTTCCAAGGCCAGTGTGGAGATATTATCCCCCCATCTGGTCCTTAAGTCTGCCATGGGGTCTCCTCCCAGTGGGACGTGCAGTGAAGACCTTCCCGATGCCTGAACCACCTAAGCTGGCTCCTTTCCAACCGTTCCTGCTGCTCTGATTCTCTGGCTGATCTCCTGCTCCGTCCTCCCCTCACTTGTGAACAAGACCTGAGATAGCATATTATAATGGCTTTTATAATGACTTGTAAGGTCAAGTATCATAATGCATAATTGTTTGCTTTTGGCCAGGGTCAGGGTCAGGGTCATGCAGTTGTCACTCTGTCGAGAGTGTGCCATGCCTGGGTCGCCTCCCCCATGTTCCCCTGTGATGTGAAGATTTCAATACAACCTGATTAGAGAGAGAGAGAGAGAGAGAGAGACAGAGAGACAGAGAGACAGAGAGAGAGAGTGAGGCGGGGAATGACACGCAGCAAAGGACGTCGGGCTCAGAGTCGGGAATCAAACCTGTGACTGAGTCGCTATCAGGCTGCAGAGCCTATAGTATATACTGTATGTGGTATGCGCCTTAACCGCTACACCGTCGTCGTCACAACATAAAATGTCCTCATGTTTTACCACAGCAGCAGTCTAGAGTCTAGACACACAACAGACACGTTTTGCTTCCTCAGGCCTTCATCAGTGTTATCAAATTGACATTTAAGTGAGGCTGAAGTCACCGCCCACATACTTGTTCCAGCCATGTGTGGTTATTATTGGGTTCATGGCTAAATGCTTTCAGCATGAATCTAGATCATTCCAGCTACTGTATGTGCGCCAAATGTATGACAAATAACATGACATTTAGCAGCACTGAGACAGATAGTTTTAAATGAAATGGTCCGTCCACTAACGAGGTCGATGTGACATGCTGTCACAGCCAGGCACACGATGTCCCTTTACTACCTACCAGTGTTGTAAAGTACGTGCTTATGCACGCACGCACGCACACTCTGCGATACAAAAGTCCTCCACAGTGTACTGTGAAGTTGTGTGTTCACGTTAACATGCCCCCTTCCAACTGTCAGAACTGGCTTGCAGGTGCCTGTGCCACGCAACCCCCGCGTTGGCCGCGACGCTTCCCCAAAGAAGAAGTGCTGTCGACTGATGCAAGAGTAGCTAGTAGTATCGTTTTCCCAGTGTGGGTCTGTTACGCGGAAAAGTGTGTCCCAGTATTAATCTGTGTCCGTCCCAAAATGCATTTCGCTGGTGACACTGGTGACACGTGATTTGCGGGGAGTTGTATTTTTTTTTGACGCAAATTAATGTAATTAAGATGATTGTTAGAATGTTTGGCGTGTGTAATGCGGGGCATGAGGTTGGAGGACAGGGCTGCACGGCGCTAGGTTCCGTGAGGCTGTCTTGCTCTATGCTAAGGAAGGGACTGACTGACAGACTGAATGACAGACAGTGGTTCTTGAATTTTATAATGATTACAAAATATACATTAACCACTTCAGCCCTATACATGTCAGACATTTGAAAATAGCACATAAGCTCACAATGCTTCGCGATGTGACACATTGTGAGCTTAAAATGTAGTCCTCAAACCATGTGACTTCCATTGGAAATGCATTGGGGCGGCCATGACACTCACAGCATTCATACAACAAGCATGCAGCAATGCTGCAAAGGTCTGAGTGAGGCCCTACACTTCCATGGACATGTCGTTCCAACACAGATGCTGGTATTTCCTGGAGCTTCTGGAAGGCTCACGCTTTCCCTTGCCTGGAAATCTAAGGGATAAACCTGGAGCAACGGCACTCCCTCCCTCTTCATCCAACGCATCGTGATCTGCTAGTTCACAACGCGCCACATTGTGACACGCTGTGAGATTGTAGATCAGCTACTGTACTGTTGCACGAACCTCTTGTAAGACAAAGTAGTAGGGCATTAATTTATGGCACAAAAAAGAAAGAAAGGTTTAAATATGGAGATGTGAGGTTTCTGCCTGACGGCAGCGATATGTATCAGCCTGGTTAAGTAATATTAATTAATTGATCATGGGAGTGACCATCATTTAAATCCTGGGGGAATCGACTAAACTGTATTGACTGTATTGACTTTGATTCTTCAAAATGGACACACTCATTAGTGTTTGGGAATGAGACCGTGGTGAACAGTAACACAAATATACATTTACTTCAATATTAGTACATTTATTTATTATCACTCCACTATTTTGGTGTTTTAAGCATTATGTTATACTTTAGCTATTGAAAAATAGCAGATCTGCAAGCTCATAGCGCGGCACCGAGTGCCGCGCTACGAGCTTGTAGGTCTGCTATTTTTGAAAAATCGTGAAAATGCGGCACAAATCTTTTAATATATTCTTTCAGAGCGAACGTTTTTAAGTCAAATCTTTGCTTCTGAGGGGTTCCTGGAATAGCATATTTTCAGATGGGGGTCGGCGGCCAATTACATATAATTTTTGGGGTCCTTGAAATATTGAGCACCACTGATACAGAAACATAGGTATTTCAGAAAACTGTCAGAATTTAGAAGACATTTTTCAAATTTCGAGGTCAGGCCTAAATGGGTTAAGTCGAGTAATAGTTGACCAGGAGTATCTAAAATACTTTGACTCGGTTGAGGAGGACTTTGTTCACCCCCGCTGAATGCAGAGTCATGCTGCAGTCTCTGACTCCACTGCACAGTTGGACCAACAACACCTATTGTTTCTGACAGTTAGTCTCGCTGTTAGAATACAGATGCCTTCAGTGTTGTGTCTGAAAGGTTTCCCTCTGCCTGTCTATGAAATGTGCTAGAGTTCTTTTCGTACTATGAATGTAATATCACAAACCCTCAGTCTATACTGTACATCTCCTCATAATGTATAATTCATGTGTCTGTACAGAGAACTAATAATATCTAGCGGTTCCCATCACAGTCACCAGTATAGTTAGATAACGCCACAACAAATACATCTTTGGCAAAATGTGAACATTTGCACCAGCCAGTGCTTTTCCAGCAAGGCTGACTTTGATTATTTATTTTCTTTAATAACAGAACAAATCAACTGGCATTTTCTGACCCCTGGAGCTGCCCACATCTCCTTGGCATTTCCCAACTCTCACATGATGAGAGTCTTCCCTCGGCAGAGAGTGAGATGGGCCCTGTGGTTATTAGGGGCACGGAGCAGAAATGCTAAGGCCCCTGAGAGTCCAAACTGCAACACTGGTGCTTCCGCGCTGCTGATGGTCCTTTGCTCTGTGCCTGTGTGCTGCTGATGGTCCTTTGCTCTGTGCCTGTGTGCTGCTGATGGTCCTCTGCTCTGTGCCTTTGTGCTGCTGATGGTCCTGTGCTCTGTGCCTGTGTGCTGCTGATGGTCCTCTGCTCTGTGCCTGTGTGCTGCTGATGGTCCTTTGCTCTGTGCCTGTGTGCTGCTGATGGTCCTCTGCTCTGTGCCTGTGTGCTGCTGATGGTCCTTTGCTCTGTGCCTGTGTGCTGCTGATGGTCCTCTGCTCTGTGCCTGTGTGCTGCTGATGGTCCTCTGCTCTGTGCCTGTGTGCTGCTGATGGTCCTCTGCTCTGTGCCTGTGTGCTGCTGATGGTCCTTTGCTCTGTGCCTGTGTGCTGCTGATGGTCCTGTGCTCTGTGCCTGTGTGCTGATGGTCCTGTGCTCTGTGCCTGTGTGCTGCTGATGGTCCTTTGCTCTGTGCCTGTGTGTTGCTGATGGTCCTTTGCTCTGTGCCTGTGTGCTGCTGATGGTCCTTTGCTCTGTGCCTGTGTGCTGCTGATGGTCCTCTGCTCTGTGCCTGTGT
The DNA here is from genome assembly GCF_951216825.1 of Electrona antarctica. NCBI lineage: Eukaryota > Metazoa > Chordata > Actinopteri > Myctophiformes > Myctophidae > Electrona > Electrona antarctica. The sequence continues at coordinate 10,195,600 of NC_136810.1, read as the reverse complement.
GCTGCTGATGGTCCTTTGCTCTGTGCCTGTGTGCTGATGGTCCTGTGCTCTGTGCCTGTGTGCTGATGGTCCTGTGCTCTGTGCCTGTGTGCTGCTGATGGTCCTGTGCTCTGTGCCTGTGTGCTGCTGATGGTCCTGTGCTCTGTGCCTGTGTGCTGCTGATGGTCCTTTGCTCTGTGCCTGTGTGTTGCTGATGGTCCTTTGCTCTGTGCCTGTGTGCTGCTGATGGTCCTGTGCTCTGTGCCTGTGTGCTGATGGTCCTGTGCTCTGTGCCTGTGTGCTGCTGATGGTCCTTTGCTCTGTGCCTGTGTGCTGATGATGGTCCTGTGCTCTGTGCCTGTGTGCTGCTGATGGTCCTGTGCTCTGTGCCTGTGTGCTGGTGCATGAGATGCACAACAAACATTTGTGCAAGTACATGATTAAGATAAAGAGGAACTCTCGCTCGCTTCGGTAGCCAATAATGGAGATGAACTCTGCCCGAGGCGGCGAATCAAAAGAAAAGCAAGCGCTATTGCTCATAGATTAGATCAGATTAACTTAATTTGTTCCCTGAAGGTATTTTGTGAAAAGACAACGGGTGTATAGTTGTAAACTTTATATGTGATCTAAATGGAGTTAAGTGTACACTAAGGTTGTTGCGGTATATGCTGTGTGTGTGTGTGTGTGCGTGTGCGTGTGCGTGTGCGTGTGCGTGTGCGTGCGCGTGCGTGCGTGCACTTTCAATATGACTGAGCTGGATTCATCAGCACAATCTCATTGTAGTTCTTTGGAGGACATATAAAGTACACTAAACTGAAGTGAAATGCAACATGTATATATTTTGAGTAAACAAGCTGCAAGCAATGTTGGATGAGTTTCATCATAATGTACATAATAGGCTACAGTACGTTGCGGCTGTAGGGTGGCAACCTTGCATGTCCAATGATACTGTACCATACATGCAAAATGTGATGTAACTGCGGAGCAACAATTCCTCACCATATTGTTTATATACATTAGACTTAAGTGCTTGCCACTGGGCTTTATGTGTTTAAATATTGATATTATATTATTCATAAGGAAAGCTACAGCGCATGAACTCAATGGCACACTCATCGTGTATTGGAAATACCCAAATGGTTGTAAACAGCGGAGCAGAGATGAGGTGTGTGTGTGTGTGTGTGTGTGTGTGTGTGTGTGTGTGTGTGTGTGTGTGTGTGTGTGTGTGTGTGTGTGTGTGTGTGTGTGTGTGTGTGTGTGTGTGTGTGTGTGTGTGTGTGTGTGTGTGTGTGTGTTAGATAGGGGGGAGATGGGGGGGGGGGATCGACCCCCTCAGTTTCATGAGGAGTGATGCATGTGTTTTGCTGTGTTGGCAGTGTTTTGCCGTGAAATCCGCTAAAAAACGTGGAAAATCTGCGTAATTACCAAGGGGGCAGTGAGGCTATTCAACGTTGAAGCTCTGGGTCCTAGTGGTAGGAGGAGGGACTACAGGCGGACCCGTGGATTCATGACCGGGAAACCCCGTGCAGCTGGGCTTTAACGTTGAGCGCTCGGTTGCCCTACGTCACTCAGGACCTCAAAGTTGAGGTCCGGGGAGGGACTTCCGGCAGTCTTCCGGGTGCTTCAAAACGCCACTGAGCAACTTCCACTGACATGAATAGCTGGGGGGGCGGAGCTTCGCGCCAGTTCAGTCTCTATTATATATATACTCTATGGTAATTACTCGTAAAAGTGGGGGGGATATCCCCCCTCCTCATGAAATTTTCCGCGCATGCTTTTTGTGCGCAGATATCCCCCAAATATGTCCCCCACAGTTATAAAATGCTATCTGCGCCCCTGTGTGTGTGTGTGTGTGTGTGTGTGTGTGTGTGTGTGTGTGTGTGTGTGTGTGTGTGTGTGTGTGTGTGTGTGTGTGTGTGTGTGTGTGTGTGTGTGTGTGTGTGTGTGTGTGTGTGTGTGTGTGTGTGCGTGCGTGCGTGCGTGTGTGTGTGTGTGTGTGTGTGTGTGTGCGTGCGTGCGTGCGTGCATGGATGACTGTAAATTGTCACTTAACTTTGCCGCAGAGCTAAATCGAGGCTAAATACTAAATTATACATCCAAATGATGCCTGATATGTTTTTCAATTAAGACAATAACGGTGATGAGCCCCAGCGTCAGGCTCAAGTCATAGAGAGTGATTGCAGTATCATGGTCGGGGTCAGGCGATTAGGACGCCTCCATAATGGCTTCTGGCAGATGTGATCGGTGAGAACGAGTGGGATGAAAAGATGTCCATCGCGGTTTCAGCTGGAAAGGGAATAAGTGAACTGGAATACAGAGGGAACAAAGGTTCCAATCAATCATTTACAGTAGAGCACATTTATGTTACATTAATGTGCAGTGCAAGTGCACAGATGAAAATGAGTTGAAGCCTCACTTTATTTTGATGAATAAAATGTAATTTTGGCCAATCTGTATGGTAGAGTATGTTAATACAATATAACTGCTACAATTGGGGTGGTTGTATTTTGTTTCCTTGCTCTTCTACTGAGACATTTAAATCGTGTCTCACCGACATTCTGACACGAAAATGTACCTGAAGGTCAAGATTTAATATATCCCCCGAGTAAGCAGACCAGCTCAATGGCAAAAATGTCAGCACTTGCCAGGTTCATATCCAGGATAGAAGAGGAATGTTACATACTGTAATGCCGCTTAAATATATAATAAGTTAATAATAACATATTGTGTGCAGTTTAAATATATGGTATTACTGTCCTGTTGTAGGCTACTCTGTGTTAGGTCTGTTGTCCCTGCTAGGGCTGCACAATCAATCCAACGTACCGGTAATTAAAAATCCGGATTTTATATTTTGCAACTTACTGTAATTCAAATGTGTTATTTGGTCAGCTGTTGCTCATTGTCTTCGTCTCCACATTATTGCACCATGGTTAACAACCAGAACAAACCCATCTCCTGCAGCCATCACGCTCACAGAGGACAAATATACAATCGCAGAGAACATTACATACCATTTGACGGAAGATATCGTTAAAATAAGTTACAACACAATGAGCAATGGTGTCATTGAGAAGATTATATGCCATGTTGATAGATTGGACAGACCCTCTCCTGTATCCAAATGTTACAGTTCCCTATACAATAACAGCTATAGCCCATGCCAAAGCTGTATACGTGTGGCGTGCCAGCTAAATGCAAACAGGATGGAAATGAGACGCTTATACTCCCCACCGTATACCTGCTCGCTGCATAACAGCCACTTAACCCACTTAACCCTGACCTCAAAATGTTAAAACATTCTTCTAAATCCTCCAGTTTTCTGAAATAAATATTTTCACGATTTTTCAAAAATAGCAGACCTACAAGCTCGTAGCGCGCCACTCGGTGGCGCGCTATGAGCTTGTAGATCTGCTATTTTTCAATAGCTAAATTATAACAATGTTTAAAACACCAAAAGGGGTTCCCGCCCAAAATGGGTTAAAATGAGATGGCAATACAATTTACTTTAATATAATCAGCTAAATGCCTGTAATATTACTCTACAACTCATTGACATTGCCCAGGATGTGCTGGTTGAACGAGCAGAACGGCACCACACATAAATTGTACACAATTGTCTCTCTCCCATGGGTCAGTATATGTACTGTGTTACTATGTTAGCTCACTCTATGCAAGGCCTATTGTCTCTGTCCCATGTGGGTCAGTACTGTACTGTGTTAATGGTAGCTCAGTGGTTCTCAACCTGTGGATCTGGGACCCCCACATGATTGTGGGGGTGTCCCAAGATGACAGTGAAGTAGTGACAATGTAAGGACCTTTAAGACGTTAATACCCAAATTAATCAACAAACCTACTATAAAAACTGGTCAAACATTGGCCAAATTGTCAAATAAAATTATAACAAAGAGGCAAAACTTGTGAAAATAGCATATCTACAAGTTCACAACGCCTCACATTGCAAGCCGTTGTGAGCTTGTAGATCTGCTATTTTCACAATATTTATCTGTGGAACAAAGTCAAACCAATTGTAATGCCTCAACTGCTACAATTCCAAGTGCTTGAGCGTCTCCGTAGGGAGGTCCTCGATGCCCGTCCCACTGGGAGGAGACCCCGGGGCAGACCAAGGCGCAGTTGAAGTCAATGGGTAACAACCGAAGTTACTAATGTTGCTCTGGAGAGGGAAGTCTGGAGCTCTCTGGTGGAGCCGACTACGGACACGCGGTTGAAGATGGATGGATGGATGGATGGATGGATGGATGGACCTCTGTCTGTCTGTCTGTCTGTCTGTCTGTCTGTCTGTCTGTCTGTCTGTCTGTCTGTAATTGTATAATTTCTCCTCAAAATTCGGACTTTGCATGATATGAGCAACACTAGAAGTTTTTGTATTTCTGCAGCCTGCACTGTAAACTTTCCTAATCTTTCCTGAGAATATTCTGGGTACATCTCATCCTAGATGCTATTACTTTTCCTCTCACAAAGGACACTCACAGTGACTGTGGGCCAGCGGAAATCTGACAGACTTATATCTTTCAAATTGTTGCCTTTGATTGACTGGTGATACAAACGTGATTGACATGTGGCATATAGCAATCAGACTTTGCGCAATGCAGAGAAACTTTGAATGACAGCCAGATGGAAAGAAGTAGACGATGTATGTATATGTAGTCTATTATACTGTAGAGATGGAAGACAGGGACAATGTGCAACTGGTAATCACATGCCACGCTACTGTTACGTAGCTTTCGGTAATAATGTCACTGCATGCAAAGCTATTATTATTAGAGTATGGATATCTTGGCTATACTGAGCACACTTATCTAGTTCTATTCACATATTGATGTTAAACAAAGTCTATCTGCAGGGTTCGGTTTGCTGAGGGTGTCCATGCCACTACGTTTGATATTCCATGGTCATTTTTGAGAGTCGCTAGTCCCTCCAATTAAAATGCATGTCTTTTGAATATTAAATATAGCCAAGTCTCTTTGTTTAGAGGACTTAAGGTGGTTGCACACTAGGGCATTAACGAGTTGAGATTTTTCCAAGTCGACTTGTCAGACAGTAAAGTCGAAGTTGAGTCGATGCATCGTTTTATGACGGGGGGGACTTTAACAGGGGGCGGGTGGAGGTGCGCGCGCTCAAATACGGAGCATGTCAAACAAAGCACTGCGCACACAGTGCCCTCTCCAATATGGCACAGTGTATGTATCATCTGTATGGCAAAGCGCTGATTATCAAAACATAAAAATGTAAATACTAAACAGTGCAGGCACACATACGCAAGTATGCGTCGCACACTGGTACAGAGACCAGAAACGAGAACACAACAGGAGAGGGGGCATAATTGGCACACAGCGCAGCAGTAGCGCGGCGCAGCACAACGGGGGGATAAAGTTTGCGCACTTCTATCTGTTACTTCTCTGACACACAGTTCAAATTCAGCCAGTCAATAGTGGGACACCGCTGAGAGCCACGCACAGCTGCAGTTAGGTTCTTAATTAAGGGCGCGTTCTGAATGCAATGCAAATTAATAGGCGAGTGCGCTCCGGTGCGGTATGCAAAGGGAAAGAATGACTTCTGCCCGTGACAATAATCAATCCTACAGTTTGAATTATGTACACACGCACACATAGAGCAAAAATATGATATGGGGAAAGCAATTGAATATATATATTTTTTTAATTTTCTTTTTCGACTTCTCCTAATCTGAATCGATTTGTGTTTTTCGGAAAACCGACGGAAAACCGCAACTGAAAATCCAAAAAGCGCATCCAGTGTGCAGGGACCTTTATGACGTAATCGATTGCATACATTACATACATACATACATACATACATGCATACATACATGCATGCATACATACATACATGCATACATGCATGCATGCATGCATACATACATACATACATGCATGCATGCATGCATGCATGTATGTATGCATGTATGTATGTATGTATGTATGTATGTAATGTATGCAATCGATTACGTCATAAAGGTCCCTGCACACTGGATGCGCTTTTTGGATACATACATACATACATACATACATACATACATACATACATACATACATACATACATGCATGCATGCATGCATGCATGCATGCATGCATGCATACAGTACATACCCAGCCGATCGCAGTACTTGCACGCTCTGCTTGCACAAGTAAATACACAAAACTGTACTGGTGGACCTGTCTGCTTCATGGAGCCTCCGGCCATCGGCCAGCCTTTCCACAAAGACATCATGTGGCTGATATAAATACAGTGTGCGTAATTCAGTGTTCCTCACTTCACGCAAGTCTGATTTTTGAGGGGCGATAGCCCCTCAACACATTACCACATTAAAGCTGTGCACTATAACTGTCCTGCTCTACCCCGGATTTGAACCTGGGGGTCTCCTTGCTGACATTTTTTTACCATTGAGCTAATAGAGCCTGCCTGCTTGCTCGGGGGATACATAGAAATTTGACCTTCAGGTCAAACTTTGTGTCAAACAAGAAAAGGGATTGTGTCAAAGGTCATGTCTCAATATAGCCTGAGCGGAAAACAAACTAGCGCTTAACTATTTGTTCACCAACCTACGTATATGAGCGACTGGCTCATAGGTTCATGCTCATGGTCATACTCTACGTATATGAGCGACTGGCTCATAGGTTCATGCTCATGGTCATACCCTCCCCCCGCAATTAGTCATATTGTATTACCTACTTGGGTTCAGATCTGAGCCAAGTCTCTTGAGGAGGCTCTGGACTTAAAAAACAATTAACACTGTACCATACAGATTAGACAAAATTATATTGTATTAATAAAAATCACACCCGTGTGAACTGAGTGGTGCAACTCCCCCCCTTACACCCCCCCCCTCTCTCTCTCTCTGTCTCTCTCTCTCATTAGCAGGCAACAGTGCAACACTATCTCTCTCTCTCTGTTTCTGGCATGACAGAGCCCCTACTGGTACTCATGAGTCACACATGAGTCACACACATTAACACGAGTCACATAGGTGAACACGAGTCACATAGGTGGTGAAAACGGACATTGCTGTTCCTTGGAGTGGTTGCACCACTCAAAAATAACCTTTTGGTTCTATGTTCTGACCATTCTGCTATGCGCGCATGTTTTCCAGGTATGTGTGGCGCCAAAGAGGAGATGCAGAGAGGGTATGAGGTTTAAGTGGAGACTGTGTCCTCCTGTGTCACCGCCACCTCCTGGTCTCCCCTGCCCTCCTCCACGCTACCAGATCAACCCTCTCACCTCCAATAGGAATCAGCAGGCCTCCTCTCACCGTAAGTACCACAGTACCCAGACCCAGATGTGTGTGTAATCGTAATCGTATACTTAGGAGCACCGTGATGCCATGAGACGCCGCAGCGCCCAAACTGTGGAACAATCTTCCACCCCATGTTGGAGTTCAAACCTTGCCTGTGTTTGAATCACGTTTGAAAACTCACGTGTGCTGTTACTCCCCTTGGCTTTGGATGATTCAGACTGAGAGTTGCTGTTTCCACTGCAGGTGATGTGTCTGTGTTGCATCTCTGCAACACAAGGGGTTTGTTCCCTTCGTATTTTGTTTAACTCTTAGTATTTTATACCTTTGTTTACTGAGTGTACAGCACTGTGGTTCAACACTGTTGTTTAAATGTGCTCTTTAAATAAAGTGGATATGCGTCCACCATCCACCTGCAACCAATTATACTGTAGGTGACAACCTACGTTTCCAAATTCCAACTTCATACAACAAACTATCTTTTAGGGCTTACCGTAAATGGCTACACTGATAACATGTACTCGTACCTGTACTGTAAACAGTAAACAGATACAGCTACATAGTAGTTGTAGGTACACCGATACATTATGTACAGTATATTAGTAGTACTTGTAACCACCTTGATAGCTCTGCCTGCATTATGCTCTCTTGGTGGCAGCGACGGTTACACAGCATGACAGCACACATGGAACGAATTGGGGAATTTAATTAATATTTAATATCCATCCATCCATCCATCTTCAACCGCTTATCCGTAGTCGGGTCGCGGGGGCAACAGCTCCACCAGAGTGCTCCAGACTTCCCTCTCCAGAGCAACATTAGCAGTGTTGGGTGTAACGGCGCTATTAATAACGGCGTTATGTAACGGACTACTTTCATTGGTAACGGAATAAAGTAACTACTTAGTTTTGCAATTTAGTAGTTAGTTACCTAGTTACATTTCCAAAAAAGTAATCCCGTTACTATAATGTGTCCCTGTTCATTTTGTTGGCAAGTTTAAAAAAATAATAAAGCCCCGACTGCCCGCGGAGTCTATTTCTCCTGCCTTCTGTGTGAGTTATCCTTCCAAGCCCACTATACCATGTACTATACATCCTGTGTCTACTACATCCTGTAGTTCACTTAAGAAATAAAAGTCTTGTTACAAGTAGCTTTTATTTTGAAGAGGAAGTTGTTTCGGTTGTGGTTGTTGCCAGCTGCCATGACAGTCTAGTTGACTAGAAGTGCCGGGTGGTAGTGGAATAATAATAACAACAACATGCTTTTAGCCAAAGTTCATGAAAACCGCATGCGTCTATGACTTAAACAATGTAGGCTAAACACTTTGGAATTACGTTTAACATGGTATATCCTCCGTGGCGGCGTCATTAGGTGAGTACTAGTTAATTAATTGTTAAGTTTCATAGTATCATTCATCATCAACAACAGGCTGTTGTTGTTGCCCCCCCAAAATGAACAGGTTACTGCCTACAGGATTCTCATTCTGTTACTGTCACTGCCTGCAAGGATGGCCGCCGTGCCATTGCATATAAACTATCTAATTCATACGTGGGTCGTCGTGGGTCCACGTGGATTGTTGTTATTGTTCATGCGCCACGGCGCGCGGCGTGGAGAGTGCACCAGAGCGCAGCGCAACAGCCTAGTATGGCATATTGTAGTGTACTCTCTGCACTCTCTTTCTGTCCAGTCCTACGTGCCGATTGTGGCAAATTATATTCATTAATAAAGAGAGAGCTGTAAAGGGGATATTGTCTATGGTCAGTTCATGGTGTGTATCATTCTCGTTTTTAACCGGGCCGTGATAATGCGGCGCAATGACGGTAGGCAGTAGCCTAATACAATGTAACCAACTTGCGCAAGCATTCAAAAATGGGTTTTAATTGTCGGGTAACGGAAAATAACGGAAAATAATCTAACCTTTTACTTTTCTCAGAAGGTAATTTGTAACGGTAAGGGATTATTTTTATGGGCAGTAATCCAGTAACCTAACGACGTTACTTTCTAAAGTAACGATGCCCAACACTGAACATTAGTGACTTCCTCCTGGGGGATTCCGAGACGTTCCAAGGCCAGTGAGTCGATGTGTTTCCTCCAATTGCGCCTTGGTCTTCCCCGGGGTCTCCTCCCAGTGGGACTGTATGTATGTATGTACAATATGTATGTATTTTTAATATACTATCAATATTTGATGTGCTGAGGCGCTTAGTTCCAGCAATGGTCAGTTATATTCTTCTTCAGAAAGAATGGCACGGACAGGTTTGTGTTTTGTTTATGATGTGTTTGTGTTGCTTCACCCTGCTGTGCTGCAACACAACAGGTTTCCTGCAGCATAAAGATGTTGATATGTTTGCCGTACTGTGTGTTACAGTATACACAGCAGACCTGCTGATAGTACCTGCTGTGTAGGTCGAGGTTTCAGGCAGCATTGTGTTCTGATGCTTTGGGAAAAAAATTACACCTGGTACACATTATTACACATTTTTGTTATCCCACACAAGCGTGCACACGCACGCACACATGCACACGTGTGCACACACCAGGACCAGCCTGTACAGTAACTTGTTGTTGTATTGAACACCTGGAGGCTGTGTGATGAGAGGTGAACCAATTGAAGAAAGCTTCACTAACTCTTCATGAAGTCTTATGAAGTCTGTGGCGGCCATTTTCTGGTTCCATCGGTCCAGACCCCATTATTTTATTTTATTTTGTTTCCAAAAATATTGATATAAATTATTTTAAGCCTAGAATCAAACCATCCCGCAGGATCCTGGTGAACCTGACCATATAACATTTGATTCTGTAAAAAAAAGAAGGAGAAGAAGAAAAAGAGAATATATAAAATATAGTATAGCATAGTATATAATTAAATATTATTTTTATTTTTTCACAGAATCAAATGTGTTATGGTCATGATTCGCCATAAGCCTGGATAGCTTGATGCTAGCCTTAAAATAATTAATATATTGGCAATCTCTGGGAAAAAATAATGGGTTATGAAACGATGGAACCAGAAAATGGCCAGCACTGCTATGTCCTATGCCTATGGCCTATAAACTCTATTATGAAGACTTTATGAAGTACAGTAGATGTGACCCGAACACTTTACAACAAGTGTGCTCCCTATTAAATATTCATCAAGACAAGTGATGGTTGTTAGCCTATAGTTTGTTTACTGAGTGTACAGCACTGTGGTTCAACACTGTTGTTTCAAATTTGATCTTTAAATAAAGTGGATATGTGTCCACCATCCACCTGCAACCAATTATACTGTAGGTGACAACCTACGTTTCCAAATTCCAACTTCATACAACAAAACTATCTTTTAGGGCTTAAATGGCTACACTGATAACATGTAGTCGTACCTGTACCTGTAAACAGTAAACAGATACAGCTACATAGTAGTTGTAGGTACACCGATACATTATGTACAGTATAGTAGTAGTACTTGTAACCACCTTGATAGCTCTACCTGCATTATGCTCTCTTGGTGGCAGCGACGGTTACACAGCATGACAGCACACATAGAACGAATTTGGGGAGAAAATTAATAATTTAAATATCCATCCATCTTCAACCGCTTATCCGTAGTCGGGTCGCGGGGGCAACATCTCCACCAGAGTGCTCCAGACTTCCCTCTCCATTAGTGACTTCCTCCTGGGGGATTCCGAGACGTTCCAAGGCCAGTGAGTCTATGTTTCCTCCAATTGCGCCTTGGTCTGCCCCGGGGTCTCCTCCCAGTGGGACGTGCGTCGAGGACCTCCCTAGGGAGCCGCCCGAGAGGCATCCTAACCAGATGCCCGAACCACCTAAGCTGGCTCCTTTTCAGGCGAAGGAGCAGCGGTTCTACTCCGAGTCTCTCTCGTGTGACTGAACTTCTCACCCTATCTCTAAGGGAGATGCCAGCCACCCGTCGACGAAAACTCATTTCGGCCGCTTGTATTCGCGACCTTATTCTTTCGGTCATGACCCACACTTCATGACCATAGGTGAGAGTAGGAACGAAGATTGCTCGGTAGAACGAGAGCTTTGCCTTCTGGCTCAACTCTCTTTTCGTCACAACAGTGCGGTACAGCGACTGCAATACCACCCCTGCCGCTCCGATTCTCCGGCTGATCTCATTCTCAGTTTAAATTTAAATAAATAAATGTATTTTTAATATAATATCAATGATGTGCTGAGGCGCTTAGTTCCAGCAATGGTCAGTTATATTCTTCTTCAGAAAGAATGGCACGGACAAGTTTGTGTTTTGTTTATGATTTGTTTGTGTTGCTTCCCCCTGCTGTGCTGCAACACAACAGGTTTCCTGCAGCATAAATCCGTTGATATGTTTGCCGTAATGTGTGTTACAGTATACACAGCAGACCTGCTGATAGTACCTGCTGTGTAGGTCGAGGTTTCAGGCAGCATTGTGTTCTGAAATATGCTTTGGGGAAAGAATTACACCTGATACACATTACACATTTTTGTTATCACACACAAGCGTGCACACGCACGCACACATGCACACGTGTGCACACACCAGGACCAGCCTGTAACTTGTTTTTGTATTGAACACTTGGAGGCTGTGGGATGAGAGGTGAACCAATTGAAGAAGGCTTCACTAACTCTTCATGAGGCGGCCATTTTCTGGTTCCATCGGCCCAGACCCCATTATTTTATTTTATTTTGTTTCCAAAAATATTTATATCAATTATTTTAAGCCTAGAATCAAACCATCCTGCAGGATCCTGGTGAACCTGACCATATAACATTTGATTCTGTAAAAAAAAAAGAAGGAGAAGAAGAAAAAGAGAATATATAAAATATAGTATAGCCTATCATATAATGAAATATTTTTATTTTTTCACAGAATCAAATGTGTTATGGTCATGATTCGCCATAAGCCTGGATAGCTTGATGCTAGCCTTAAAATAATTAATATATTGGCAATCTCTTCTATTATGAAGTCTTCTATTATGAAGACTTTATGAAGTACAGTAGATGTGACCCGAACACTTTACAACAAGTGTGCTCCCATTTAAATATTCATCAAGACAAGTGATGGTTGTTAGCCTATAGTTTGTTTTGTAGACATGTGCTGTTGTGTTCACACCTACACGTTAGTGCCAGTGATATGTGAACAGGCTGACTGAGATTCTGTCAGTGAGTAGGAGGAGGAAACAGGAATATCACAGATGTCAGAGTTCTTCAAAATGAAATGTGCGACCATAGATTGTGTGGCACCGAAACGATGAGCCAGTTGTTTTGTAGATGTTTTCATAATACATCTGAATCCGCTGTAAGCAAGGTTAAACTGTTGACCTCCTGAATATGCCCCAAACACACCCACACATCATCATCATCATCATCTGCAACACAACTGACCTGTAAACCTTACCCAGCCGTTGCCTTCTGACAACATTCCGAATGGAGAGGAAATGACTAATAGAAAAACAGAAATACGTTAAACTAAGTCCTACCTGGGATTTGAACCCTGGGTCTCCTGTTTGTCGTATAGATTTTCTACTGGTGAGCTAAGACATCATGCCCCATCGGGTGGAGGAGATGCAGGGTGCATTGAGCTTCATTGGGTGGAGGAGATGGGTGCATTGAGCTTCATTGAGTGGAGGAGATGCAGGGTGCATTGAGCTTCATTGGGTGGAGGAGATGGGTGCATTTAGCTTCATTGAGTGGAGGAGATGGATGCATTGAGCTTCATTGAGTGGAGGAGATGGGTGCATTGAGCTTCATTGGGTGGAGGAGATGCAGGGTGCATTGAGCTTCATTGGGTGGAGGAGATGCAGGGTGCATTGAGCTTCATTGGGTGGAGGAGATGCAGGGTGCATTGAGCTTCATTGGGTGGAGGAGATGGGTGCATTGAGCTTCATTGGGTGGAGGAGATGGGTGCATTGAGCTTCATTGGGTGGAGGAGATGGGTGCATTGAGCTTCATTAGGTGGAGGAGATGGGTGCATTGAGCTTCATTGGGTGGAGGAGATGCAGGGTGCATTGAGCTTCATTAGGTGGAGGAGATGCAGGGTGCATTGAGCTTCATTGAGTGGAGGAGATGCAGGGTGCATTGAGCTTCATTGGGTGGAGGAGATGCAGGGTGCATTGAGCTTCATTGGATGGAGGAGATGCAGGGTGCATTGAGCTTCATTGGGTGGAGGAGATGCAGGGTGCATTGAGCTTCATTGGGTGGAGGAGATGCAGGGTGCATTGAGCTTCATTGGGTGGAGGAGATGCAGGGTGCATTGAGCTTCATTGGGTGGAGGAGATGCAGGGTGCATTGAGCTTCATTGGGTGGAGGAGATGCAGGGTGCATTGAGCTTCATTAGGTGGAGGAGATGCAGGGTGCATTGAGCTTCATTAGGTGGAGGAGATGCAGGGTGCATTGAGCTTCATTGGGTGGAGGAGATGGGTGCATTGAGCTTCATTGGGTGGAGGAGATGGGTGCATTGAGCTTCATTGGGTGGAGGAGATGCAGGGTGCATTGAGCTTCATTGGGTGGAGGAGATGCAGGGTGCATTGAGCTTCATTGGGTGGAGGAGATGCAGGGTGCATTGAGCTTCATTAGGTGGAGGAGATGCAGGGTGCATTGAGCTTCATTAGGTGGAGGAGATGCAGGGTGCATTGAGCTTCATTGGGTGGAGGAGATGGGTGCATTGAGCTTCATTGGGTGGAGGAGATGCAGGGTGCATTGAGCTTCATTGGGTGGAGGAGATGCAGGGTGCATTGAGCTTCATTGGGTGGAGGAGATGCAGGGTGCATTGAGCTTCATTGGGTGGAGGAGATGCAGGGTGCATTGAGCTTCATTGGGTGGAGGAGATGCAGGGTGCATTGAGCTTCATTGAGTGGAGGAGATGCAGGGTGCATTGAGCTTCATTGGGTGGAGGAGATGGGTGCATTGAGCTTCATTGGGTGGAGGAGATGCAGGGTGCATTGAGCTTCATTGGGTGGAGGAGATGCAGGGTGCATTGAGCTTCATTGGGTGGAGGAGATGCAGGGTGCATTGAGCTTCATTGGGTGGAGGAGATGCAGGGTGCATTGAGCTTCATTGGGTGGAGGAGATGCAGGGTGCATTGAGCTTCATTGGGTGGAGGAGATGCAGGGTGCATTGAGCATTATGCAATACCTCTTGACAGCCAGGCTCAGGAATGAAGCAAGTTGGGAATGCATATCCAACCCGGTCTGTCTGTGTCCCTATATGCCCATATATGAAGATAAGGGACAAGGACGTTCCTTTTATATGGTATGGGTATATTGGTCGAATGGGCAGTTCTGGACGACTGCCTACATGTAGCTGCCTACAGCTGACCTACTTCACACGGGGGAAAGCACTCCCTCTGGGTCTTCAGCCTTACACGCGGCGAGTTTCAAGTCGATTGGCCGGACGGTTCTCGAGGATGGGCGCATTACGCATTCATACGCACAGGCGCATGTGCAGAGATTTTGTGCATTTAGCACAGTAGAAGCTGTACTGTGTCGCACTCTCCCTTCCCAAATATTATTAGTTGTAGATCCGGTATAGTGCGTCATATGTCCAGGTGTCCCCCTTTATCCTGTGTGACTGATCCACTTTTACAATGATCTATCTCCTCTGGTTCTGATTCTTTTTTGGGCCAGCCTTTTTTATTACACATTACACGGTATCGACTTCACTCCTGTTCTTCTTAGCGGGGCTTATCGTACAGTAGCACTGACCCAGGAGCCACGTGATGTTATTAGAGAGAGAAAACGCTGGGAGGGTCAGTAGATAAGGTAAAAAAAAATATATACAACTCTGTGGAATGTCCACTGGAGTGTGGTTATCTAATTACCACACAGCCGCTGTGTGTGTGTGTGTGTGTGTGTGTGTGTGTGTGTGTGTGTGTGTGTGTGTGTGTGTGTGTGTGTGTGTGTGTGTGTGTGTGTGTGTGTGTGTGTGTGTGTGTGTGTGTGTGTGTGTGTGTGTGTGTGTGTGCGCGTGTGTGTGCGTGTGCGTGCATAGTACACTACACATGCAGGAGATAGGGTTGTGAACGTGGGTTAGGGTCCAAGGACGTGGGGTCTTAACCCCTTCATTTAAACTTGGGGGCTGAAGGCTGTGCTCCGACTCCGCCGCCTCTCGTCTGTCACACGCCGTCCAGAGCCAGCAGTCACTCATGGAACGCTGACGTGTGTTTTCATGTTTTTATGCTCGTCGTACTGTGTTTCCTCAGCGTCTCTCTCTGGGGCCAATCTGTCTGTCAGCTGTGTGAGACGACGTACCTACTGTACACTGTAGGTGCCGTTAAACTGATAGACGGCCTTCTGCATGGCTGGAGATGTATGACACGCGCGCATGCGCAAATGCACACATGCGCGCACACGCGCACACACACACACACACACACACACACACACACACACACTGTATTACACACGTGTAATCGCGTATACACACACGCGCGCACACAAGCATGCATGCACGCATGCGCACGCACGCACGCACGCACGCACGCACGCACGCACGCACACACACACACACACACAGGCCAGGTGCTTTCTCTGTGTAGTTGAGATGCTTGTCATGCTTTCTGCCGGCCGATCCTTGGCTGCGTTATTTGCCTTAATGACAGTTTTGTGTTCCCTCTCACTAATTGGATTCTTGCCGCTGAATATACGTAGGCTATCCTGAGCACAGTGCAAAATGAATATACGTAGGCTATACTGTGCACAGTGCAACATGACTATACGTACAGTAGGCTATACTGTGTACAGTGCAACATGAATATACGTAGGCTATACTGTGCACAGTGCAACATGAATATACGTAGGCTATACTGTGCACAGTGCAACATGAATATACGTAGGCTATACTGTGCACAGTGCAACATGAATATACGTAGGCTATACTGTGCACAGTGCAACATGAATATACGTACAGTAGGCTATACTGTGTACAGTGCAACATGAATATACGTAGGCTATACTGTGCACAGTGCAACATGAATATACGTACAGTAGGCTATACTGTGTACAGTGCAACATGAATATACGTAGGCTATACTGTGCACAGTGCAACATGAATATACGTAGGCTATACTGTGCACAGTGCAACATGAATATACGTAGGCTATACTGTGCACAGTGCAACATGAATATACGTACAGTAGGCTATACTGTGTACAGTGCAACATGAATATACGTACAGTAGGCTATACTGTGTACAGTGCAAAATGAATATACGTAGGCTATACTGTGCACAGTGCAACATGAATATACGTACAGTAGGCTATACTGTGTACAGTGCAACATGAATATACGTACAGTAGGCTATACTGTGTACAGTGCAACATGAATATACGTACAGTAGGCTATACTGTGCACAGTGCAACATGAATATACGTAGGCTATACTGTGCACAGTGCAACATGAATATACGTAGGCTATACTGTGCACAGTGCAAAATGAATATACGTAGGCTATACTGTGCACACCCAGGTGAAAAAGTAATGTATTTTAATATATTACAAATATACTTTTAGTACATTTATTATACTGAAGGTATACTTTTGTACTAAAAGTATATTGGTACTTTTGTCAAAGCATGCTAACAGTACATTTTTTTCCAATACATTTTTTTCCAAATATAATCAGAGTGCATTCAATATATATTTCTAGAAAGTACATTGAATGTCAACATAATTCTAATTCAATTAAATGTACTTTTCAAAAATGTATTCTGATAATGTTAAGTTTTTGTTGAACTTAAGTACATTTAATTTTAAATATATTTTAAACTATTGTATTTGAAGTTCTTATACAGTATACTCCTAGGAAAGTATCCTCAATATGCACTTATCTTAATATATACTATAATATGCATATACAAAGTATACTTTTCACAAATACAATCAAAATATGTTCAAGTATACATTTTTGTAAGTATGTTAATGCCCAATGTATTGAAGTTTAACTTAATTATACTTCATAAAAGTACATTTTTCATCAGTGCATTTATAGTATAATGCTGACAAAGTATACAGAAAAAGCATTACACTTAAAGTTTACTTTAGTCTACTTTATTTTAAGTATACTATTCATGAATGTTCCTGGATGCTATTAGAAATATATTTCTTACATTATATTTGTAATGTATTGTTAAGTAAATTCAAAATATATTGAATATATACACATTAAATGTCAACATCAATTAATTAATTGTAATTTGTTTAAAGGACCACTTCACCACTTTTAAACATCTCTTCATATAATTGGTCCTCACTAATGTTCATGATAAAACACCACCATTTTTTCCTACTCAGTCTGTGTCTCGTAGGAGGGCTTTGGGCAGTTCGGACACCCGTCCACCAGTGACATCATCATTAGGCAGATTTTTTTTTAAACAAGATTTGTTTTAAAATATATTTAGATTTGTATTATCGTGAGAACGATGGCTTCAACTTTTGCATTGCAACTTTTCAGGAAAAGAAAGCCTGCTGTTTCTATTAGCTTGGATTCACCATTGATGATGTCACTGGTGGACGGGTTTCTGAACTGCCCCAGCCTTCCTATGAGACACAGACTGAGTAGGAAAAAATGGTTGTATTTTATCATGAACATTAGTTAGGACCAATTATAGGAAGATAAGTTGAAAAGTGGTGAAGTGGTCCTTTAAGTGTACTAAACAAACATATCAAATGTAACTTTTAAAAGTGTATTCAAATAATGTTTATCTTTTGTTCAACTTAAGTACCTTTCCTTTAAAATATATTTTAAATTATTATATGTTGAGTGTATTAAAATATACTTATATTGGTGGCTAGAGGAAGTCCATTTCCCAGCATGCACTGGGGTTCCAAGGACTGTCTGTTATTGTTCTTATTTGTGGTGTTATTTGAATATTAGAATGCATATTGGCGTTATTTTATGGGTCATTGTGTTTAGTGTTTTGTTAGTGTTTTTTGGTGATTTATGTTTTATGTAATTTGTTTAGTAAAACCATGACTGTAAATGTCTGTTCATTTGGCCAGTCTCTATCATACTGGATGTGTAGTATCTGTTGGATTGGGTTTGTTGTTGATGGTTGCTCCAACAAAGAGTTGTCATGGCTCTTGCAGGCCGCAACTATACCTCAAGCCTTTACAATATGACAATTTTTGGCATATTCTTTTTTTAAGAATATATGCAAATTTATACTTTTCAGAAGTATATTTAATATACTATACTCATTTGTACTAAATAAATATATATAGTAATAGTATAGTAATTATGCTCAAAATATACTTGGAGTATAATATAAATTCATTTGAATACTTTCAATAGTTTCAAGTGTACTAGCAATGTAATAATAATGTTACAACACAAACATACTTTAATTGTAATAATAGTATATTTTAAATTAATTGTCTGTGTACTTGTAGTGAGTTTAAATGCGTTATTATTACATTACTACTTCAAACTATTAAAAGTATACTTCAAATTAATGTATTACATACTCGTATATTTGTAATACATTGATAGTATACTTGAAACAAATACAAGTATATTTGCAATACATTAATAGTATATTTTAAGCATAATTGCAATATACTCTATATATTTATTTAGTACTTGATGTGTATTGTTAATGCACTATAAATGTAATGATAGTATACTTTAATATACTTAATGACACCAGCAAAAGTGTACTGTGGTGTACTTTATTTGTAATTAAATTGTATTGTTTTCGGGGGGGAAAGTACATTAAAATATATTTAAAATACTATGTTTAAATATAGCTTTAGTGCAACTTTAGTGCAACTAAGTACAACTTAAATCTTTTGAAAATAATACATTTATATAATAAATGTACTATACTTTAGTATATTTCTTTTTCACCTGGGCAGTGCAACATGAATATACGTACAGTAGGCTATACTGTGTACAGTGCAACATGAATATACGTACAGTAGGCTATACTGTGTACAGTGCAACATGAATATACGTACAGTAGGCTATACTGTGCACAGTGCAACATGAATATACGTAGGCTATACTGTGCACAGTGCAACATGAATATACGTAGGCTATACTGTGCACAGTGCAACATGAATATACGTAGGCTATACTGTACACAGTGCATAATGAATATACGTACAGTAGGCTATACTGTGCACAGTGCAACATGAATATACGTAGGCTATACTGTGCACAGTGCAACATGAATATACGTAGGCTATACTGTGCACTGTGCAAAATTAATATACGTAGGCTATACTGTGCACAGTGCAAAATGAATATATGTAGGCTACTGTGCACAGTGCAAAATGAATATACGTACAGTAGGCTATACTGTGCACAGTGCAAAATGAATATATGTAGGCTATACAGTACAGTGTACAGTGCAAAATGCAGGAGAAATGCACGTCGTTTAATTCATGAAGATCTACTTCTACACTGGCCCCCATGCAGTTAATGCACTATAATACAACAGATATATCGATAAAGTAATGAGGCTGGGGGGGGGGGGGGGGGGGGGGGGGGCTATTCTGTGTGACTGCCCTCACTGCTCAAAGGGGCCTCCAATGGAGAAAGAATATAATAATAGGTGTTCATATATCCTTTTTGCGGCAGGAGTCGATTTTTGGCGCGAAGCGTCACGGTCAGTGGAGGGAAGAATGACTGACAGCCCCCCCCCCCCCCCCCCCCCTGGCTGCCTGCTTTGTTGTTCTTTATGTTCTCCCCGTGCAGCTCGCAAGGCTTTTGGGCACGGTAATTGGCAGCTTGTGTATTGTGGTCGTTGGACTGACTGCACAGTAATTGCGTGTGTGAGTCCCCCTTACGGGTCCATTTGGTATCACTCATGAGTTACACTATACCTTATTACAGGGGTTCTCAACGGTTCTCAACCGGAAATGCTTTGGCAATGTCTCGGGACCCCCGCCCCGCCCCCTCCCGACCCCCAATTTGGGCTTGAAAGTACTCACTATGCAGAAATGTCCCATTTCAAGTTTTCACATTTTTAAAATAGCAGATCTATAAGCTCACAATGCGTCACATCGCAACACAGTGTGAGCTTGCAGATCGGCTATTTTCAAATGGACGAAATGTATAGGGCTGAAGTGTTTAATGCACCTTTTGTAATAATCGAAGTAACTAGTAACTAAATAAATGTAGTGGAGTAAAAGTACAATATTTGCCTCTGAGATCATCATCACCATTATTTATGCTCGGAAATACAGTTGAGGGCAAGCCCTCATTTCCAAGGTAGCCGAGGTTACAATAATACATCAAACACAACATTATAAATCAAGATAAATTACAAAGGAACTTAAATGCAGAACAACCAGTAAAATAAATCAATTGAAGCAGGAGCAATCACTTTGAAAAATGTTCTGGAGCATTCCTTTGAACTGACCGAAGGATGGCAGGGAGCTCAGTTTTAAGGAGTTTTGAAGTTCATTGTAGTGGAGTAGAAGTGAAAGTATTGGAAATTTGAAATACTATAATGGACAACATTTTTACAACATTATTAAAACACCTTAGTAGCCTGGAACTATTTAATCCATTTCATCCATGTGCCCATCATTTATAGCGCACGGACCACTTTTACCGGCGCACCGGCAGTTGCTGTGCATGTCTGTGTAGCAGCTAACAATAGCCACACCACTCTAGAGTCGATCGACAACAACGGGAGACAAGAATAAATCTATCGCGACTAGCGACTGGACCGCGGAAGGCCGTCAAACACAGGATCTTTTTTCAGAATTAGACGGGATGATTTAGATCGGGAGTTATGATCGTTTTAAGATTTTTGTTTTCGTCCGCTAAACAGGCAGGGAACATTTTCGATGACGTGTCACTTTTTGACACGGCATCGGAATGGGCAACAAGCACCCCAAGGCTCTAGAGCGATGCGATCGGTTTTGATATCATTAATCTCCGTCCTATTTATCAATCTCCGGCTTGGGCACTTGACGGATAACTCCGCCCCGGGCTTCCATGGTGTTAAGTAAATGTAGTCATACTTTCCACCACTGGTTACTTTGTGGCAGGATGATGATGGTGATCTGTGGATCTTGGCCACAGTGACTCGGTGATGGGTGTCTTCTTGATTGTTTGTGTCCAAGATGGAGTGGGCCTCTCGATTCTCTTCACTGACAGCATCAGCAGATCTAAACCTATAAGCTTGTCATCTGTTTGGGTGTGACGGATATGGCATCGCGAGAGATGATGCCTTTTAGGACACGACTCAAGGGTGTCATTACCTGGGGCTTGTATTGTATTTCACAATAATTGCAATAATCATATTGCCATGTACAACAAAGAGGAATACGGCCATAGATAGTGCCCATTCACACTATACATTAAACACATCATCCATCCAGACAGTACACTATATACTTTTGACACATCGGTCACAAAATCCATTCAGACAACAAACACAACACCCATTCAGACAGTACACTATAAATGGTGCATTTATATAGTAAATGGTGCATTTATATAGCGCCGCTTTACATAGATTGTGCATTACATTCACCCATTCACACACACATTCATACACCGATGGCGGAAGAAACCATGCAAGGCACCAACCAGCACATCAGGAGCAATTTTGGGTTCAGTGTCTTGCTCAAGGACACTTTGACACTAACTCTGGGGGAGCCCGGGTTCGAACTGGCAACCTTGCGGTTACCATCCAGCTACTCTACCCCTGAGCCACCGCCACCCCATTCAGTACACTATGCATTAGTACACGACATACATTCAGAGTTGATTAGACTATACATCAGATACAACATCCATGCAGAGACATTAGACTATACATCAGTTATAACATCCATTCATTGAAGTCAAGTCAATTCAATTCAAAGGAGCTTTATTGCCATGAAAAAACATACATTTTCATTGCCAAAGCAAGTGTCAAAATACAATAAAAACTGTTGAAAATGGGGAAAAGCATATTGTTGTATTTCTCCCAATAGGTATGGACTTTTTGTTTGTTTGTTGGTTATAGTTTCAAACTGGCTTTGGGTGTGTGTAATCTGCTGAAAGTATGTGACTCATTGTGTGTGCAGTGGGTGCATAGTGTGTCTTCCCTTGGGAGCCGGGCCTGTCTGTCACATCTGTGGCAGCCTTTCTCTATTGCAAGCCTGTGTTCACAGAGTCTGTACCTAGTCAATGCTTTCCTAAATTGTGGGTTGTTTACCGTGCTCAGGTATTCAGCCAATGTATATTCTATTCTCTTTTTAGTGAAAGATAGCATTACATTTTGCTTTGGTTTTGAGTCTCTTTCTAGTGTGTCAGGTAGCTTTCTTTTTGTTTTCTTATACTCTGGTCCAATGGGTTTTCCGTCTGGTGGTTGTGCTTGTGTTTGGGCATATACTGTAGTCCCTGGACCAGCTGACTAAGAGGGCATCCCTGTATGGTTTTCGCTATGATTGAGGTCTATGCTATGGAGCGTGTCTGGGTTGCTTTCTTTTAAGTGGTTATGAAATTTAAGTGAAGTCACATTCCACAGCTTGAATGAAGGAGCATTTGTCAGGGTGATGGATGGATGGATGGATGGATGGATGGATGGATTATCCGCTGGGGAATACATATGAAAAAGGATAAAGATGTCCAGGGTTAGCTGATAAATGGGAACTCATTTCATAAATTTCACTGGATCGTTCGCGCCACATGTAGAACAGCTACATTTGACAATTTGGCCAATATTTCATCCGTTTTTAAAGTATTGTATAGTAATTATATGGGTTTAATCCTGTAGATTGTATATCAGTGGAATTAATAATTATGAAATAATTAATCAGAAATCTGATTAAAGGCAGCGCAAATCCTCGCATGCTGCGCTCATGCAAAACACTGTTTAAATGGCTTAAGCATCTAACTTGCAACATTGTTTTAATTGCTAACAATTACTAACAATTTTAGTCTCCAGCGGAAATTGGACGGTACTTGGTGCTGTGATTGGTCGTTGTGATTGGCTGGAATGTGTGCCATTCTGCGCTGTGATTGGCTGAGCATGGCATAACGGGTGTGCCACCAGGGGACACCCTTTATATTTAAGTGGCAGATATTCCGTGCTCAAAATTTTAGGAGGGAGTTTGTGTTGAAATGTTTAAGTAGGTTAATGTATGCATTAACCTACTCAAGTATATTTATTATTTAGGTGTGACCGCAAACATTCAGAATAAGAAAGAAAGAAATTAGATCATAATATCCCCAAATCCACAAATGGGTATGGACTAGTTATTATCATTTTAGAGGTATTAAAAGGCCATTAAATTGTATCTTTAGAAGTGTGCAGATGCCCTGTATACACTTATACTGTATGTTGGTTTGTTTACTGTTGAGTGAGAAAACAATAATTGGACATTAAGCTAATTAGCCTAGTAGCCAAAAAGTGAACCCGGACATGTTGAGTACACCAACGTTTTATGTTAGAAATGTTTAGTATGGGTCCCCAGCATGTAGAAACTGCCCGGATGCTAACTTGCATATGTTGAGCAATTTTCATAATTGGCATAATATGTGACCATACCATTAACAACCTATAGAAGGCAAAATATTCAAAATTTCATCATGCTTTATGTAGCATGTGATGTGTCAAACTAGGGCGTTTTCATGATGCTGAATCCATTCCAAGCATTAGTTTTGCAAAAAAACACTAATTGGGCTTAAAACGGCCATGCCCACAGTTTGACATGTCACATGCTACATAAAGCATGATGACATTTTGAATATTTTGCCTTCTATAGGTTGTAATTGGTATGGTCACATATTATGCCAATTAGGAAAATTGCTCAACATATGCAAGTTAGCATACGGCAGTTTCTACATGCTGGGGACCCATACTGAACATTTATAACATAACACCTTGGTGTACTCAACATGTCCGGGTTCACAATGGGGCTCTATGGGCTGGCTACTAGACTAAATCATCTGGGCAGCCCCAAAAATAAATTGGTTCCCCCAGTTTGGGAACCAGTGCCCTATGCGTACAGTATGTCACCTAGGCACCCTCTTGAGTTACGATTTTGCTGTGTAGTAATTCCAATTCCAGTGAATCAGTCATGGTGTGGGCGGCATGGTGATGGGTCACTCGCTCAAGAGTGGACATTGATATTCCCCTGCACACAATGCCACTGCTTCATGCATTGTCTGTAAATTAGTTCTCATTTACATAAAGACAATGAATGGACAGCCTCTCTGGCTGGTGCTAATGAGCAAGAACATTGTGTGCTAATAGCCTCCCCTCCATGTAAATGCCTTCCCATACGATGTGACCTTTTGGAATAAAGCCTTCTGCGCCTGTGGAAAATGGTACATCTGTGTCCCTGGGACCGGAATATGAGATTAACCCATTTTGAGCGGGAACCCCTTTTGGTGTTAGCATTATGTTATGCTTTAGCTATTGAAAAATAGCAGATCTACAAGCTCTACGAGCTTGTAGGTCTGCTATTTTTGAAAAATCGAAGAACGACTGACATAGAAACATAGCTTTTTCAGAAAACTCAGGATGTAGAAGACATTTTTAGAATCTGATCTCAGGTCAAAATGGGTTAAAGGGTTATCTTACCCTGAAATGCCATTATATAAAGGACATTTTACCCGTTATTCAAGGGTGCGTATAAGTATATCAAGCGTCATTTTAGGCCAGCAATTGCTGCATTTTTTCCCTCTTCATGATGATGGCCTCAAAATGTAATTCTGTTTGTAATTTATATTCTTGACTATGTCATGGTACCTGGAGGCCTGTATCATTTCTATGTGTGTGCCAGGAGAAATTAATTGTCATAGCTCCGATCCGGATCGAAACTACACCTGTGTGGATACGTTTATGTGACTAATCATGTTTATCTCTCAAGCTGCACTAAAACCGAGACATTCAATTTCAAACCAGCAGCTAGCTCTTCCATGAAACGAAGCATATCTGACAAATGAAAGGAATCGTTATTCAAAATGAGGTTATTGCTTGTTATTCTGAAGAAATGGGCATTTTAATGAACCAATGATGCAAAATCAAGAGCTTATTTTGCTTAGAAAAAGCACCCTGTCAAGCACACCAAATGCACAATGATCTCATGTAATTAATCTGCTTAGAAAGGTGAAGCCGTTATAATACATTGTAATTCCTTTATTTTCATATTTACTACGGAAAACTGGGTTTTGTATGTTGTGGCTCGGGAGTTATGGAAATCAGTATCTGTACATCAAAATTGCACATGGAGAAACAAGAAAGAATATATTGCAGACAGTATGGGCAGATAATGGCCTAGCTGTGATAACTGCAGTGGTACAAAATAACTAAGTACATTTACTCAAGTACTCTAAGTACAATTTTTAGGTACTTTTACTTTGCTGGAGTAGCCTACTTTACATTTTCAGTACTTTTACTATATTTCTCCACTACATCTCAGAGGCAAATATTGTACTTTTACTCCACAATTATTTAAAAACTTTATAGTTACTATTTACTTTGTAGATTTTGATTTTGATTACAAAACACACATCAGCCCTATTTAAACTTTGGCTATTTGAACATAGCTGTCACAATGTGACGCGTTGTGAGCTTGTAGATCTGCTATTTCGGCATAATGAGTACTTTTGATACTTTAAGTGTTATTTTGATGCCGATACTTTTGTACTTTTTCCCAAGTAAATTTTGATTACCAAACTTTTACTTGCAACAGAGTATTTCTCCATTGCAATATTATACTTTTGCTTAAGTAAAAACGTAATACTCTTTCCACAACTGTCCCTGGTGCCACAATGGCTACTGGGTGGTTACTGTCCTTAATAATCCATTTTGCCATGGCTGTGCACTGCCTGGTGTACGTACGTCCTGAAGGGAAGGAAGCTTAGTGCCAATGAACTCTGGGCATATATGATAACTGGGGTGGTTAGAGTCCTTAATAATCTATTTTGCCTTTGCTACACACTGCCTCGCATGTCCTGGAGAGGGTGAAGCTCACCGCCGATGAACTTTGGGCATGTGGTGGGTGGTTAGTGTCCTTGATAATCTGCTTTGCCTCGTTTGCATACCGCCTGGAGGAATAGAAGTTCACATCCAACAAACTTTAAAGAGACTAAAGTAACCGCTATGTGTAAACCGTTTTATTCTTATAAGTGTGCAAGGATCAACACTGGCTGTTCGTCTCTGGCTGTACTGTAGTGGTGTATATTGGGGTCAATGGCAGAGCCAAGTTGTTACAAAATACAATGTTCCATTGTGCATAGCCACGCTAAAAGCAAACTGGGCCAGGGCAAATCACTGGCTACCAACTAATAGCTAACATCTAACTTAATCTATAGCTATCCTAGCTATCAAAGTCACCCAAGAAAAAGTATATGGGAAAAAATGGGGGGGGGGAAAGAAAAAGACAGAACCAATGCAAAGACTTTAGGGGTGGTCCTTCATATTAGAATCTTATCAGTATAGGTCATAGAGTATTAAAAGGATAGAGACTGATCTGGCGCAAAGCTCCACCCCCTCCGCTATTCATGTCAGTGGAAGTTGCTCAGTGGCATTTTAAAGCAGAACGTCTACTTCCGCATTTGACCACCAAATCTTGGTGGTCAAATGCGTAAGTGCAACCGAGCGCTCAATGTTAAAGCCCAGCTGCACGGGGTTTCCCGGTCATGAATCCACGGGTCCGCCTGTAGTCCCTCCTCTTACCACTAGGGCCCAGTGCTTCAACGTTGGAGTGCCTCACTGGCCCCTTGGTATAGGTTCTATGCACAGCAGCCATATTGGCTTCCTACTTCCTTCACAGGTCCTACCAATGAGACTGATGAAGGCTCCATTCTGGTCAGTCAGGGTGCTGATATTGTGCTTGCTGGAAACATTCTACACCTGTGGGTCTCGAAGTGTGGTCCAGGGTCCACATGGTTCCTTGAGGGGGTTCCAAATGGCCCCTTACGCGTGTGTAACTCTTGAGTGTGTACAAATACAATCAAATAGACCCGTAACAGTCCATTTGGTTCCATTCGTACACTCAGAGTTATGGGGTCCTTGAAATTAGAAGGTTTGAAGAACTACTGTGCTGCATTAAATGGAACAGAGCCTTCCTTAGTGTCATTGGTAACACCTGTGTAGGAAGTAAGGAAGAGGCACAATTTCCATCCAACATGGCTGCTGTGCATAGAGCCTATTGGTTTAAAAAAAATCACACCCGTGTGAAGTGAGTGGTGCAACTCCGTCTGGGGTTCCAGGGTGCCGGCCCGATTCCGGCGAGCCGCCCCGCGTCCGAAACGGTTGAGAAATGACAGAGTTACAACCATGCTGTTTTCGTGCTCAGACGCAGCCACCCACACACCCACCCACACACATAGTCACTTAAGGAAGTGGTTGCTTCTTAAAAACTGGCTATAGGTTTGTTAGTGCTGGTTCTCCACCTTCCAAGTCCATTCAATAGTTCAGATTTCCTCAGACGTATCAGTAAGCATATCTCTGATTGTCTGGCTACGCAAATCTATATGTCTCTCTGCTGGTACTCTGCAATCACAGTTTCTCATCTTGTCCATTCCTTGAAATGGACAAGATCGCATAAAAAGCTTTGTGCAATGTTCACATTAAGGGCGCAGTGTCACTCTCTTTCCAAATATAACTTATTTATGTATTTATTTCTATGCAGTATCCTTTCTCTGTTCGACATTATTCCATGCTGGTGACTCAATTTCTCCGCTGTCCACTGTCCACGACTGGCTTCCAAAGTTCGTAGGGCCCATTTTGCAGGCCAAAAACCATGAATGCAGCATCCCATCTGCCCCAATTTTGAACAACACATTGAGGGGCCTCTAAACAAAGCAGAGCTGGGGCGCCGATGGCCTAGTGGTTAGGCACATAGTGGTTAGGCACATACCACATATAGGCTCTAATGCAAGTCACAGGTTCGATGTCCGCCGATCTTTGCTGCATGTCACTTCCCGACTCACTCTACTGTACCTGTTTCCTGTCACTCTCCACTGTAATATCCGACTAAAGGCAAATAATTATAAAAGCAATGCATGCTACAAATGTCACATTGTACCAGAAACATGATTAGTCATGGCTGCCATTTCCCACCTGATGCTGTGTGGGAGTCCTGATTGCTCCAGACCATATTGGATAACCGCTAGCTTGCATAATGTACTCAGAGTAGGACTTAGGTCTAATATGTACAGGTCAGGCTCCAGGGTGTCATCTTGTTCCACATCCAGTGGAATGTTTGTGTATCTGTATCCTCCAAAGAAGATGACACGATTTCCCACAATGCAGCAGCACATCCTAGACATCCATGAACACGGGACTTTCCCCTTGGGATCAACATTCTCCCAGGAGAAGGTCTCTGGATTTAATTTCCAAAGATCATTGAAGGTCCTGTTCAGAGAACAGTTGTGGCCACCAAATATGTAGAGCTCTCCATTGTAGGAAAAGGCTGAATGACACGCACGTCTTTCTGGAAAGGGCTGTGCCGAAGTCGTGCTCAGCCAGCAGTTGTTGTCTGTGTCAAACACGCTGAAGTAGTTGTAGTCTAACTCACTCTGGCTTCGGCCGCCAAATACAAACATCTTTTCCCGGATGATGGTTGCAGAGTGACAAAAGGAACCAGGTTCCACATTTGCTCGGGTGTTAATTAAAGACCAGACCATCGTGGTGGTGTCCAACTTGTAGATGTCATTAATGTATCCAGTCATCAGGTTAAATCCTCCATAGATATACATGTCCTTCCCAGAGACACAGGCTGAGTGACCCTCGCTCGCCCCAGGAACAGTCCCGGAAATCGTGGGCTTGAACCATGTGTGGGTGTCAACATCAAATGCATAAAGCATCCTGCAGTCCTCCCCTGAGCAAGTACCTGTAAACCCCCCCAAGATGTAGATGACATCTTCTATCAATGCAGCTGTGTGGCCGAGGCGCTGGGAGGGAACGTCAAGGTGAAGCTCTCCTCTTCCATCTGTCACAGAGGGCAGCGCTATCCAGCTCAAAGACACTGTGTTGAAGACATGCACATCAATCTGATCAATCCCCCCGAAACTTAACCCTCCAAAGACATACACCTTGTGCCCCACTGCCACTGCAGCGTTACTCTTTTTCCTTGGTCCTCCTTTCAGGTGCACTGTCCAACGGAACATTTCAGAGGACAAGCTCTGCGCTGCTCAAAATGGATCGGTCAAAGAGCATGTTCACTGATATTTATATTACTACAGTGGCACAAGTGTCATGCAAAGCTTGGTGCTGTGATGGAACTTGTCAACTCATACATCAGCCCCTGGTTGGGGTAAATACTTGGAATGTGTCTGCATTTAACTCATCCTAATTATTAAGAGCAGTGGGCAGCTATTGAAGGGTCAGGGGACAGTTGGGGTTCAGTGTCTTGCTCAGGCCAAGAGGAGCCAGGGATTTATGGTTCCCAAATGGCTGCTGTCCATCCTGGACCACTTGTTTCTAAATATATTTTTTATCCCACGATTTTGTAACCCATTTTTCACCCCTGTGTCAATTATCTAATGTGATCCTGGGCTCTACACACCCTCCGCCAACCTAGTCCCCATATATGGGGAACATGGGGAGAGCAACGGACTTGAACTCATGCTTCCTTCATGCCTGAGTGTCCAAGTTGCTCCTTTACACCTGACAGGGGGGAGTTTCCCTGGTTGGACAGCGCGTGGAAGGAACACGTTATTTCAACCAGTTCCTTTCCGCTCCATCAGGCGCCCCGGCTGGCCAGGGGGAGGCAGTTTAGAGACCAGGATTACTGCATGTTTTTTGTGAGGGTACCTACCCTAGGGGACACGGGGAGAACATGCAAACTCCACACAGAAAGGCCCTTTCGCCAACCCCGCCTCGGGTATGGGCACCGATGACGCGGAGGAGGAGACACGCCGCCAGCGCACACAGCGTCCCGAGCGGGAATCGAACCCAGGACCTTCTAGCTGTCAGGCGACAGCACTACCAACTGTGCCACCGTGCCCCTTTTATCCCCATTTCTGAGGGTTGGACTAACTGGCTGAGCCACCAGAACTATGTACCTGCAGTCTACAAGATTGCGGCATGTGCTTGCACTTTCTGTATTTCTGAGATAAAAAAAAGAGCAATTTAAAAGGTGCGTTCGCTTGTGATGAAAATCAAATGGCTGTTTGACAAATGACTGGTGGAGGAATTACGAGACGCCAGCCTTCAGGCTCTGTCTGTCACATCGGATCGTCAAGCACCTGAGGGAAGGAAGCCAACCAAGGAGACGGGAAGCATTCACTAAGTAGTGTTCAGTGATGGAAGAAGTACTCAAATGTTTTACTTAAGTAAAAGTATCAATAAGGCAAAAACCATTTCACAGGTTTTCAAAGTATGCAATCTTTTGAAAATAGCCAATTTACAAGCTCACAAAGCGCCACAGCGCGACACATTGTGAGCTTGTGGATCGGCTATTTTTACTTGCCGATATGCATAGGGCTGGAGTGGGTAATGTATGTTTTGTAATAATAATCCAAATCTACAAAGTAACTAGTACATAAAGTTTTCATATCATTGTAGAGGAGTAAATGTATAATACTTTCCTCTGAGGGGTAGTGGAGTAGAAGTAAAAGTACTGAAAATTGGTACAGTATTTGAGTAAATGTGCTTTAATGTACTTTTGACCACTGGTAGTGGTGCAGCTTGAGGGGTGCGATCGCTCAGGTAGGAAATTAGAAGACGTGAAATGTCTAGCTTTTGTCATTTGCCTGTCTGAGTTGTGTCAAACCTTTACTTTAAAGTCAAATGCATCCTTTCTCTCCGGTGTATATATATTTTTTTCTATATCCTGTCAGTTAAATTAAACTGATGTCTGAGAACTTGTACTTTGTATTACAAGTTGTACTTCTTTATAATGTGATCCCACATCAAACATGGTCTCAGATCTCAGCCTTATTGCAGTTCAAACACTTCTTTTAGATGAGTTGTTCTCATAAGGCACATCAATGGGCAAGTACGAGTTTTAACCCATTTTGAGATCAAGATTCTACATCCTGACAGTTTTATGAAAAAGCTATGTTTCTATGTCAGTCGTTCTTCGATTTTTCAAAAATAGCAGACCTACAAGCTCATAGTGCGCCACTCGGTGGCGCGCTATGAGCTTGTAGATCTGCTATTTTTTAATAGCTAAAGCATAACATAATGCTAACACCAAAAGGGGTTCCCGCCCAGAATGGGTTAAGGCAACACATGTAAAGCAAAAATAGCAGATCTAAAAACTTAGGTGTCACTTTGCAATGTCTGATTTTGTAATGTTTTATAGATTTGACGGGTTTATATATAATTTAAACATAGCTTTGATACATACATACATATAACAAACATTTTCCCATGGATGACCACTAGTCGAGAATCACACCCATGCTGACTGTGTGTGTGTGTGTGTGTGTGTGTGTGTGTGTGTGTGTGTGTGTGTGCGCGTGTGCGTGTGCGCGTGCGCGTGCGCGTGGCTGCTCAACAGTGACACTTTAGGTCACCCAGCAGTATTGCCGCTGTTTTTACTCTAAACGGACATACATAGAGACACACACAGCCAATTATTGGAGCGGTGTGCACCGCTCAAAAAATATAATAATCAGAGTATGGCTTCCACTGCTGTAAATGACGTGTCACCAGTGCCAAAAGCCAAAAATCTATCTATTTATAGCCAGACAGCTGTTAAAAACATAGTTTTTCTGCTGTGTCATTCACCATGTCAGGAAATGTGTTTGAACAAAATGTTTTCCGCTTTATTTGTCCGCCTGCTCCTCCTGTCCGCCTCGTGTATTTGCGATTCACTTTACATTGATTCACTTTGCAACCCAAGGCCTTGGCTGGGCTTGTTTTCACATCTAAGAGGAGACTCATTTCAGTGTGTTCATGACACTCGAGGCATTGTCATTAGTGTCGTAAATCTATGCGTCTTGCTTAAACTCGCCCTTGCACACATCCGCCTAGCTGGCAGCAGACTGCTGGGCGAGTGCTGGTGCTTTGGCATGGGGGGTCAGATCAACATATGGAATGCATTCTGTACTGGCCATATATGGAGCGTATCTTGAGTGTACAGGGTTTGATGAGGTCAGATCAACATATGGAATGTCAGAACAGGTCAGCTCCATATATGGTCTAAGGGTGGCAGGGTGTCTTGAGTGTACAGGGTTTTATGAGGGCCCAGGTTGGGCCGGGTCTTAATTGTCGGGTCTGTTGAGAACTCTAGTTTTCGCCAGCTGCCGGGCGTGGCTGCACTAATTACTTTGGGGCAGGCCCATCTAGAGGTTAAATGGACAGGTATCAGTCAAAAGGGAGACATCGAAGAGGAAGGATAGATGGGGAAGGATCAACATATGGAATGTCAGAACGGGTAAGCTCCATATATGGAGATCTAAGGGTTTGAGGTTTGAGGTCAGCTGTAGAGTTGCTGGCCAATATTGGTGACGTCAAGGGTTCTCCATATATTGGCATTCCCATATATGGGCTTAATATTTATGACACGGGATCTCCATCTCTGATGATGTCACGTGATGTCATGAGGCATGACTATATATGGTCATTATTATTATTATTTGAATGATTAGGCTAATAATCCACAGATTCACCTTATTGATTAAAATAAAGGTTTTGTGAAGAGAATAAAGCCTGGTCAAATAGTAATTTAAAAACCCCGACATCTGATTGCTACTTTCCACTGCAGAACAATGCATGTCCTCCGTAACTGACCTAGAAATATATTGCAAAGCCAAATGTTATTAAATTGCACCTGCTGCTGTTTCTTTATCTCATTTTGTAAAGCACAAGTTCCTTTGCCTCCAAACTTCAGGATGACCTACTTTGAAGAACGAGTGATAAGTGAAATGAAAACTTAAAATAAAATAAAGCACTCCTCTTTCCACTAGGGGTGCTGTCGGGCAGAAACCTCTTATGTCCATAACTCCATACTTTAACCTTTTGTGTTTTTTTGTAAATTAATGTCCTACTTTCTCATTCTACAGTATCACACAAATCAAAATGATTGTTTTGAGCTTGTAGATCGGCTATTGTTGCTATTTGTTCCTTTTAATTCTGAAAATATACACCAAAACAGTTTGGGACATATGAGGTTTCCAACCGACAGAAACGCTATACTTTACTTATAGTTAATAGTTGCAGCTTATACGCTTCATCCCTGATGTGTACGTTTGTGAGCTTGTACATCAGGCTCAAGGTCTTTTTGCGTTTTTTGGATTTCTTTGCAGATTTTTTGCGGTGTCATTTCACACCAGAAATGTATAGTACATCGGATGTCTTATGGTTATGCTAATGGAGCAAGATGTTCCACAATAACTTGGCCTGCATGTCATTGGACAGAATTATTCTTTTCTCTTTTGGGAAAAGGGCACTTCGAGCCCTCCCCCCCCCCCGCACGCCAGTGTCGCACACCAGAGAAGTCCAACGGGCGACACTGGCACGACACTGGCGCGCAACCAAGTATAAGTCACACTTTTCTCCGCTGTCTTCACCCGTTTGAACTGAGTGGTGCAATTCCCCACCCCCCCCTCTCCCTCTCTCTCTCTCTCTCTCTCTCTCTCATTTGCAGGCAACAGTGCAGCACTATCTCTGTCTCTCCGTTTCTGGCACAACAGCGCCACTTTTGGTACTCATTGGTACTGGTGCTCATTAACGTCACACAAACATAGTCACACACATAGTCACACAAAAACATAGTCACACACAAACATAGTCACACACATAGTCACACACATAGTCACACACAAACATAGTCACACACAAACATAGTCACACACATAGTCACACACAAACATAGTCACACACAAACATAGCTTAACACGGACATTGCTGTTCCTTGGAGTGGTTGCACCACTCAAAGAAGAGGGTGGGGGGGGGAAATGAGGCGATCTCTGCGAGCCAAATGTGTGTTCACTGAAGATTTGCTCTAATCCTCACTGCTCAGCGCCGCACAAGAACCCAAGGTCAGCTGTCTCCCTTTTATGACACAATAGATGCTTTGCAACCATGTCAAGGATTTATAGAGGAAAACACCTCCACCGCAGTCGGCCCCCATGCACGCTCACACATGCACGTACACACACACACACACACACACACACACACACACATGGACAAGACACGGGCACACAAAGGGCTTTGTGTTTGTCCCATCCCTACCTCAGTCCCTACCTGCACACATGCAGACACGCACACACGTGCATGCATGTTCACATAGTGGTCACACATGCATACAAAGGACTTTGTGGTAACCACTCTAGCTGAAAACACACACGCACACATGCACATACACACACACACACACACACACACACACACACACACACACACACACACACACACACACACACACACACACACACACACACACAGAGAGAGACATACTGTACAGCTTAGGTTGGTGATTACCTATTGCTATAGCTGTCCCCTGCAGACACACACACTGTAGAAGACCACTCTCTTGACCACAATGTAAGACAATAAACAATTTAGATTGCATGTTATTTGCATGTCCCTCTGCATGTGTTGCCTTGCATCGATCTGGATAAGCTACTAAATTGTAAATTGTAGAAGCACATGCATTTGTTCAATGCAAGGCATTTGTTGCCTTGCATTGATCTGGATAAGATAAATTGTAAATTGTAGAAGCACATGAAACAAAGTCTAATTAAACATGCACAGGCAGACATTCAGAGCACACATGCACGCACGCACCCACACATGCACACACTCACTCACGCACGCACGCAAGGACACAGGCATGCACGCACACAGAGTACACTTAGGTAGGCAGCACCATGCACACTCTTGACCTGTTTGACTCCATGTGTCTTTGCACGGTGACATATTGAACGTGGTGTTGCCATGCGCGGATATCTGGTGACGTGCTGAAAGTGGTGCATGAATATGTAGCAGTGGCTTAGAGTTCAGCGTTATTACTGGAAGGTCGTTTATCCCATTTTGACCTGAGATCAGATTCTAAAAATGTCTTCTACATCCTGACAGTTTTCTGAAAAAGCTATGTTTCTATGTCGGTCGTTCTTCGATTTTTCAAAAATAGCAGACCTACAAGTTCATAGCGCGCCACTCGGTGGCGCGCTATGAACTTGTAGATCTGCTATTTTTCAATAGCTAAAGCATAACATAATGCTAACACCAAAAGGGGTTCCCGCCCAAAATGTGTTATTTGAATCTCTGTCTGGACAGGCTGGGTAATACCGCGGTGGAAAATGTGAATTACAATCACTCTCTCCCTCTCTTACTGTAATATCTTTTTACTCTGAGAGTACAGTTTATAAATAATGATTCACTCTGAGTTACAAATGGATAAGAACACTGAGGATCTCACTGTGCTGAGTGTGTTCCCTCTATAGCAGTGGTTCTCAACCTTTTGGATCAGAGGCCCACTTGAAAATCTCAAAGGTGTTTGCGACCTATACCCATCTAGCCACTTAAAAGTTAAAACTAGAGCTGGGACTCGATTAAAATTTTTAATCTAATTAATTAGAAGCTTTGTGATTAATTAATCTCGATTAATCGCATTTTAATCGCATATCAATATTCAACCCGAGAACAGTGATAAACCTTTTTTTTCAAATGTTTTTTGGTATCCCAGTGAATCAATGAATAGTGACTACAGGATACCACTCATTTTCAACATTTTACTGTCATTAATATACCTTAGAGCTGTTGTGTGGAAATAATAAAAAAGTCACCCCATTCTGTGTTGCCTAGAACTGGAGGTCTGAAAAAAATCAGTAACAGTAACAAGTAGATCTCAGTGACATCACAAAGCTGTACTTCATAGTGTTACTGTTTTTTGTCAGACCTCCAGTTCTAGGCAAAATGGGGTGACTTTTTATTATTTCCAGTTTTCCACACAACTCCATAGAAAAATGTTGAAAATGAGGGGTATTCCCCTTTAAGCAATACAACTTTTTTTTCTCCAACAGATAAACAAGTGCAGCAAGTGCCTATATAAAGTGACTATGAATACTCAAATGTGCTTTACATGGTGGGGCATGAGGAAAAAAAATAAAAACAACTTTATTAGGGGGTAAACACTTAGACAAAGGAACAAAATAAAAAAACGGTGGAATGAACTAGCTGGGGAGTGCATTTCACATGGGGTTGGGGCAGACCATTGTCTGACCACGGACTTTCACACTTGCTGCTTCAGTATGTTTCGCATCGAGGACAGCTTGACAGCTTCGTGCTGTGGTGAAATCTCCGCGAGCCTCTGCAAGGCGTGCAAGCCTCTACTCTGCGAGACATGCTAAGCTGAAGCAGCTAGCATGGAAGCTAGCTCTGATCCATAGCTCTGGCTATGGACCAGAGCTAGCATGAAGCATGGAAGCTAACATTGGTCATATGGCTTATGGATCCGATTCCTTTCCCTCTGACATTGCACACAACCATGCTGCTATCCACGCGTCCATCCGATAGCTTTTAAATCTAAATGTCCCATCCACGGAGCAAACGTTTGGGTGTTATAAGTTGTTGTCTGACGGAGCTGTAGTGTACTGGACTGCTGCTGCTGCTCCTCCCCCTGCCGTGCAAGGAGTGCAGCAGCCTAATGAGCCTAGAAATGCACCCAGTGAGAAACGTTCCGCCGTGAAAAAAAAGGTGCGATTAAATGCGTTAATTTTTTTAACGCGTTAATTTTTCTGTAGTTAATTAATCTCAATTAACGCGTTAAAGTCCCGGCCCTAGTTAAAACATTTTTTTAATTTACCCAGGGAAGTAGCTGAGCACATGTGCTCATTTTCAGCAACGCCCTACACATAGAAACACACAGACAGACAGACAGACACACACACATTAAAACCTGGGAGCTGACCAGTACAACCACAGTCTTATACTGTTGGCCATAAAGCAGCTCCAGGGGGAGCAGTTGGGGGTTCAGTGCCTTGCTCAAGGGCACTTCAGCGGTGTTGGGTGAGTGATGACAATCACTTCCCCACCCAGATTTGTCCTGCCCGTCCGGGGAATCGAACCGGCAACCTTTCGGCAACAAGGGCGCTCCTCTAACCCTTAGGCCACTGCTGCCCTGTTGCTATTTATTTACTATATATACATGTAGCAACATACATGTTTTTATATTTTAAGTTTTTTCCAGAAAAGTGGCTATGGCTGAATTTAGCCCAAGGAGTGTTTTTGCAACCAGGTGCGACCATGCACATTTCTTGGTAAGAAATCTATGTGTGATTGTGTTCCAGCTTGTATCAGTGGAACCCGGTATTTATCGAGTTTATTGCTATAACCTGTGCAAAACCCGTGAAATCTTGGGTTTCTTTATACATATATTAATCCAGAATGAATAGTATTTTATTTAATGTTTAATAGCTTTATTAATAGCTTAATAAAACTTTTGTCCGGGTATATTACTCTTTATATCGACAGACCAACGTCCCGAGTGAAACTATGAAATGGACGATTAGTACTACTTCCGGTTCAAGGTTCATGGCTCCGGTTCATGGCTCTTTTTCCTATGCATTTCCGTGCATTCTGCTGGCACTGGCCGTAGAGCACAGCCTATGGTAACGGGCCAGAACTTAACCCATTTTGACATGAGATCAGATTCTAAAAATGTCTTCTACATCCTGACAGTTTTCTGAAAAAGCTATGTTTCTATGTCAGTCGTTCTTCGATTTTTCAAAAATAGCAGACCTACAAGCTCGTAGCGCGCCACCGAGTGGCGCGCTACGAGCTTGTAGGTCTGCTATTTTTCAACAGCTAAAGCATAACATAATGCTAACACCAAAAGGGGTTCCCGCCCAAATGGGTAAATAGCAAATAGCCTTTTTTATTTAGGCTTGTAATTTGAAATGATGAATACAGGAAGCGCCCGAAGCGGTGATAGACAATGCAGCTTTCACATAATACTGTAACATAACGGTAACCATGTAAACCCTACACACATCAAGGTGACCTCCATGCGTCTACGTGCAGGCGCACTCCTTTCTACACATCTACTTTGCATCCTGTTGTTATTATGACATGCCCAGGAGTCTCTCCAGTATAGTGTGGTCCTTCATGTTACAACGGTGATATGATTGGTTTCCATTGCATTCCATTCTCACTGCAGTTCTATAGCAACCTTGGCTTCAGAAGTCCCCACTCCCCACACATAGGTAGCCTATACCGATATGGTAAATGGTAAATGGTGCATTTATATAGCGCCTTTATCCAAGGCGCTTTACATAGATTGTGCATTACATTCACACACACATTCATATGCCTGGGGAGTGGGGACTTCTACCGACGGCATGAGTTCTCCTATCGTCTGGCAACATGCATAGGAAGCAGATGTGTGTGACTAAATTTGACTGAGGGACTGCCATTGGATTTTTTTTGAATTTTCATTGTCATTGAAAGCAGGGAATCATAGCTTCAAATGGACATATTGGTTGTTCAGTTTGACCCACCAGTTTTGGAGATATGGCTTATAGAGTAATGTCTTGCAGATAAACAGCGAGTTGAGAAAACAGGTTTGAAAGGTTCACTTCTGTGGACTCTAAAATTACACCTAGCTACATGTTTGGGCATTTATTTCATATTTACATGTCGATTTCAGCTCTGACACTTATTTCAGACATGCTCTAGTATGTGAAGAGTCTGCCTGTGCTATTAACTCATTTTTGGAAAAATAAATAATACGTTTTTCTCCTCTGGTGAAAAGCTGGAATTTGCGCAATGGCAGGCTCTCAGTCAAATCTGGTCACATATATATATATATATATATATATATACAGTATATATACGTTTTTGTTTTGTTTAAGCACACATTTTTACCTCAAATCTTCGCTTCTGGGGTCTCTGCATGGCTGGGCTGGGACATAATATTTTGAGATGGAGGTCTGCAGCCAATCATTTTGGGGGTTCTTGACATGAAAAGTTTTTCAGAAAACTGTTAGGATTTAGAAGACATTCGTAGAAGGTCTTAATGGCTTAATATGAAATATGGTGTGGAAATAGTGCATTTGGATGCAGCCAGAGACTCAGCAGGAGAGTAAACGCTAATGCAGCATGTTTCCCCCCCAGTTCATCATCTGTATATTTACCAGAATGTATTATTCATGGGACTTATTAACTGCAATGCATTTTCTGCATCTGGTCTTCAATTACCAGTGTAAAACCGACCGCTTTATCTACCATATTTATGTACGTATTACTGTAAGGCCTGAGTTATACTCGGATAGAAAGTGCACCGTGTTGAAAAATAGCAGATTTAGAAACGTGTTGCAGCCCAATGTGAACAATGCTACAGATCTGCTGTTATAGGTGTGTGACACCGGCACTCAACTAAATCAGCCTTAAAGGGGAATTTCTCCCTAAACCTTTTTTTACAAAAGTAAGTTGATAATTATGTATATTATGTATATATGTATATAAAAAAATAAAGATATATGGGAGCTGAAGCAGTAGAAGGAGCTGGGGCTGCTGCTGGAGGGGTCTAACGTCAGCTCACGTAGACCAGGAAGAGTGCAGTGTCAACAATGCACGAGTGTTGCTGTCACATCATCTAGAACAGATGTAAACAAAAAACAATTGCGCGATTGAATAGGAGTTCTAGCGTTAGACCCCTCCAGCAGCAGCTCCAGCTCCTTCAGCTACCCTATATCTTTATTTTTGTTTTATTTTAGTTTTTTGGTCAATATACATAATTATCTTACTTTTGTAAAAAAAAAAAAGAAAAAAAAAAAAAAGTTTAGGAAGAAATTCCCCTGGGGTTGAGAGTGATTATTCACCTATAGTTTACCTTTTAAACGTAATCTGGATTTGCAGGTTTTGTGTCTTTGACAAAAAATTATTCCTCCTGACAATGTGTCCCTGAGCAAGATGACAACATTTGTTACCTGCTCTGACTCTCAATTAGTCCGAGAGTGTAAAAAAAAAAGGGTCTAGTATTTACTTATTGTGGAAAGCAATGAGATGAGAAACATTTAATGCTGCACAGGCGAGTAACTGAACAGAGATGAAGTGCTTTGCCCCCCAAAAAAGAACAAATAAAAATAAAACATCGGATGGGATTTAAACAAGAAAAAAAAGAAGCAGTGACGTGCAGTACGTCTGCTTTCTTTGGGTGAAAGAACAAAAAAGGGAGCTGGATGCAGAAGGTTCCGTTTGGGGTGACTGGAGCAGAGCGACTGATCGTGTCTCCATTCAGTTCAAACAATCTGCCGGTGTTATTTTTAGAGCGTCCCAACAGGAGTGGAACAGATTCCTGTTTGTGAGGCTCTTA
Source organism: Electrona antarctica (assembly GCF_951216825.1). Lineage (NCBI taxonomy): Eukaryota > Metazoa > Chordata > Actinopteri > Myctophiformes > Myctophidae > Electrona > Electrona antarctica. The sequence goes on along the minus strand of NC_136810.1, from coordinate 10,155,202 downwards.
GTGTTATCTCCTCCTGCTGCCTGTTCTTCTGTGTCAGTTAGTGGTGACGTCTGTGCTTTTTAGGTGACTCCAACGCATCGCTCTGTGAAGGTCATTCACTGTACTCACATCCGCTACGGCAAGCAGAGATTACGGTGCCAACATGCAGGCATCATCTGGATTTAGCTGATCTTAGAATTACAGTCATTGTGCTGTGTATAGGGGCAGCTGGTGGTGCCGAACACCATGCTGACATATCCACGCTCACAGACTCAGCCCTCTTATACTTAAACAAGCCAGGTTTACATTTCTACAGAGGTGCTGGGCTCTGGTGGAACTTTGAACTTTGTGTGACTGTGGGAGCATTAACAAACAATGTAGAATGCAGTCAAAAGAATATAAGCTCCCATTTGAGCATTTGGGTATTTTGCTGGAATAAAAAAGAGTGAGTGTATGTTGCTCAACCTTTTATATATATGTATGTATATATATATATATATATATAATCTTTTCGAACATACATATCATTTCCCAAAAGAACATGCATGTATTTCATTCACCGTGTGTGACTAAGTGTACAACAGAGTGCCTCCAAACATCTGTGCACGTTCAACAAATCCTCCTGCTGTAAATAATGGTAAGAAAGAGATTTGTGTCCAGTGAGTAACGTAAGGAGCACCGTTGTTCATCATATTCTACTTAACATTGTCCTACACTGTAAACTAGGTTAGCCTGAAAAGGGAGAACAAAATATAACAAATATGGGCCAATGTTGGCAGCAAAGGTTGAGGGGCGTCTTTGCGACTTCAAGGTTGCCAGTTTTCGGGTGGGCTAGCATCTTTTGCACAAAGCAAGTTTGTAAACAGCACCATGAGGGCCGCTTTGTTGCCCTACTCACAACCATCTTTTGGTTGCCCACCCACGCACAGACACGGCTCCCGTGCGTGGGTGGGCGAGCTTCACGTACGCGCTGGCTCTTATTTTTCTTCTGAGATGTAGCCTGGCCCAGCCAGCATGATTTCTAGTCTAGAAGGGTGCCGCTGGGATCACAGCGGTGGATCCTATTGGTTCACCAATCTGAATCCTGATTAGGCATGTAACGATACACTCACGGTACGATACGATACGATACGTATCACGATATGAGGTTCACGATACGATTTTCACGATATTTTCAACACAATTGTTTTCCAGACAAATGACCAAAAAATCTTTTTTTTTAATGATTTATCTTCCCCCCCAAGCGTTTTTCACAATTTGTATTTAACTACATTGCAAACATAATTGCCTTCCTTGATGTATTAATGAGCATCAATAACGACCATCACCTGGGCACAGTCACAGACACATATAGCTCCCCTTTGCAGGCCGCTACTACTGAAAGTGACTGCATGGAGTCTGTCTCATTTCTCTCCAAAAGCATGTGAATATGATGGAATATGATTACAGCTCACATTTCATATCACACACTAGCCCCCCCTTTTAATTTTTTTAATTTTTAATAAATCGATACATATCGTCGGGATATAATATCGATATATCACGATATACGATATATCGTTACATGCCTAATCCTGATTGTCGTTGTCGTGATCTTCATATATGGAGATGGCCATATATGGTGGCGTGACGTGTCACGAGGCGTGATGTCATGAGGCGTGACCATATTTGGAGGCGTCTCCATGATGTCACGTGATGTCACAAGGTCAGATTCATATGGAGATCTAAGGGTCTCCATGATGTCACAAGGCATGATGAATTGGCAACCATACTGTATGGTGGTGTGACGGACGGAAACGAGACGCAGGGTTTCATAGTAAATGCGACCTTCTGTCGCAACAATACACGTGTGCACAATAAATAAACAATGTCCTTAGGTCCAGAGTTCTTAAGTTAACATATTTGGGTTTTATACCAGAAAGATAACACCATAAATCAATCCAATCCAATCCACTTTATTTATAAAGCACATTTTTATACAACAAGGTTGAAACAAAGTGCTGTACACAAAGAAATACTAAAAAAATCAAGAAAATACAGCAACAACAACAACAGTACATAAACAGGGCAACATAAGGAGAAAGCAATGGAAGCAGCACTCACAGACTCAGTGAGTGACAGACTTCAACACTTGTCACTTCAATTGCACACAGCAATGACAGCATGCATAGTACGGAGAATTGAGAAAGAACAACACCGAAACTGACATTTTATGTCCTTCTCTATAGTAACTAGCCGGTGGGGAGGCGGGGTCCGGGGATAAACTTTCAAAACAAATGCATATTAAATGTAACACACATGGCTGCTACCAGACCGGGGGAGAGGGAGGGGCTGCTTCAGCAGGGCACCGTGGAGTTGCAGGAGGTATGCATGCGGAAGAAATAAATAAATGAAAAGAACATGGGGCTTTGTGTTGCCGGTGGTTGGCCCCCAGTTAGTAGTTCAAACTATTTAGCAAAGGATATACACACTCTCTTCTGTTAAATTAAGGTCTCGTTGCAAAAGCTAAATTGTCACTAAAAGCATCTGTGTGCCGGTCTTGGAGTAAACGACAATAGCAAAGATTACAGCAATCATTACGGGAATGGATTGTTGCTCGCTCTAGCTCTGCAAATTATATTGTGAGAAGAAAACTGATAAAATAAAAACATGAACTACATTAAAATCACAAAAGGTTTTGTGTGTTTTGTCTACAGTTCCTTGTCACTTATTTTCACTTCAATCCATAAGACCATTACAGACACACACTGAGTGGCCAGTCATTTTGTAACAATGTAGAGTCAATCTGAGAACCCATCATCGAAAAAACGACGCCGACGCGCACGCACGCACGCACGCACGCACGCACGCACGCACACACACACACACACACACACATATGGGTAATATATAATTTTAGGGATGCATGACATAATCGGTAGCATATCGGAATCGGCCATATCGGCCATAATAATGCTATATGGGTATATCGGATCGGTCTAAAAATTATCCACATTATTTTTCACAGATATTGATGACGCATAATAATAATATAATATCACTGTCAATGGCTTTGTGTGGGATATATTCCTCAGCCTAGTAGGAAAGTCTGTGAAAGATTTCACGTAACTTGCACGCTGTGTTCATGATTTGAGGCTTTTTGTTCAAAACGGACCAATCCTGCAAACTTTGAAAGCCAATGTTAGCCAATTAGGATGGAATATGAAATATCGGACAGATCCATCTTGAGCACATGACTATAGAGATACTGTGTAACGATTTCCGGGATTTTTGGACAGAATCTCGAGGAGTAATATCAAAAAATGTGTTTTACAAAAGTCGGCCTCCTGGTGGCGCTATAATATATAAAAAATTGGGGCAGAGGTTCATTGTTGGCATCCAGGGAGTGTGTGTCGATTTGGCATCGACCGGGTTAACGATGCCGGAGATTAGCTGTACACAGACGGACGGACACACACACGGACAGACTCACACAAACACACACGGACGGATGAAGACAAAAATGTACAAATTCATCAATGAGTTTGTGCATATAATATATTATCTTGGCGTTTGGCTCTGCCTGCTCGGCACAATTAGACACCATCATTAAACATAAAGAGTAATGCAGCATATTAACCCCTCGAATACATTTATGTCCCTTGAGCATAGCATGAACCCGCTCAAGTATCTGACTGAACTAACTCCGCAAGCTACGTATCATACCGTAAGTAGATTGGTATCAGAATATACTTAAAGTACCTAAAGTGGAAGTACTCCTTAAGCAGAATATCCCTTATGCAGATTTCCAAATGATCTACAAAAGCTCACAGCATGTCACTTTGCCACGCGTTGTGAGCTTGTAGGGCTGAAGTGGTCAGTTATGTTTTGGAATAATATTCTAAGTCTAACTAGTAATTATCCTTTTCAAGTAATTGTAGTGGAGTAAAAGTACAATATTTGCCTGTGAGATGTAGTGGAGTAGAAGTAAAAGTATTGAAAGTTGGAAATGCTCCACTAAAAATTACATACAAATTCAAAATGGTACTTAAGTACATTACTTGAGTAAATGTACTAGTTACTTAATTTCCACCACTGCATTTGGAATTTTCAGTGTGCTCACACATAGCAACGAGAATAATGCAGGATAAGGTCATGTTTGCCATTGGACAACCGATAGTTCTACTACTACTACTACTACTGTATGCAGTTGTAGTATTTTGAAACATTGAATATTCATAATTGGTGTTGATGAAGCAAGCATGTGTGCTACTGTACATGAATCATGTGAACTGTTATGGGCGGCTGTGGCTCAGGAGGTAGAGCAGGTCGTCCAATGATCCATGGGTCGGTGGTTCGAATCCCGGCTCCTCCTGTCTACATGTCGAAGTCCTTGGGCAAGACACTGAACCCCAAATTGCTCCCGATGTGCTGGTTGGTACCTTGCATGGCTTCCGCCGCCATTGGTGTATGAATGTGTGTGTGAATGGGTGAATGTAAAGCGCCTTGGATAAAGGCGCTATATAAATGCACCATTTACCATTTACCATTTTATGCTTCTGACCCCTCATTGACACAGCTCTTTCTACCTCAATGGATCTGGGTATGCAAGCCCCTGTTTCACTGGGAATTAAGAAGTGTGACACTCCCGAAAAACAATTTCAGTTGGCCTTTAACCAACCCTTGGAGTCCTTGGATCGAAAACAACTGTGAGACTAATCACTGTTTGTTGATTGGCTTTGGCTGCATCTCCAATGACTTCATATAATCCGGCAGCCAGGGTTGTGAGGTGGGAAATTTCGTATACAGTTTTTTTTTATTGGCCTAAAATATTGTCTATATAGTATACATATAAGCCCCTATTAAAAAAATTGCTCAAAGCCGACAGCCGGTCAGCAAGTGGATTCATGAATGTATGTATATAAGCAATATATTGTAGGCCAATAAAAAAGATACCATATTTCCCACGCAAAAGAAGGCTGCCAGACTAATATAGCGTGTGTGTGTGTGTGTGTGTGTGTGTGTGTGTGTGTGTGTGTGTGTGTGTGTGTGTGTGTGTGTGTGTGTGTGTGTGTGTGTGTGTGTGTGTGTGTGTGTGTGTGTGTGTGTGTGTGTGTGTGTGACTGCATGCCTGCGTGTCTGTCTGTCATCTCTGTTCTCTGTGTGAAGGCAGTAGCTTCATTTTAAGGATTTTTAAAATGTGGAATTCTGGAGATTAAGGGCTCCATTTTTGTCACCGCTAAACCCCTTATCCCTGAACTTCTTTGCCTTTTTTGACTATTTTGCAAGACATTTTTGAATAGTTAAAATGGCCAGTCTACAAGCTCACAACGTGTCAATGTAGATTGGCTTGTTGAACTATTCAAAAATGTTTTTCAAAATAGTAAAAAAAGGCAAAGAAGTTTAGGGATATGGGGTTTAGCGGTGACGAAAATGGAGCCCTAAGTATCTCGCAGTTTTCCAATGGTTTAAACATTCCTATCTTTCTAGGATATGGGTTCACAGTAGAACAGTTGCTGCTAGTATACTGGACAGCTCTCAGGTGTGAATGTGTGTGTAAGCAGGTGTTGTAACGGAGCATGCAGGCTCAGCTAAAAGGCAATTTCCTGTAATGCAGGTTAAAAATAGAAAGGCAAACATCAACAGGGCATCAGGGCACCTCAAGTGTCCAACACCAGTTCAGTAGACCTTGGAGATGTTTGTAGCTTGTAGCCTACGACTCACAACTATGTGGTTTGCACCATGTGGTTCTAACACTCCTTAAATCAAAACGCAACATATTTTTATTTTAAATATATATAATATATATTTTTATGCTTAAAGTGGACTTTATAAAGATGTGCATTCTAGTTATACACATGCATACATTTATACACACACATAGTGTGCCAAATTAAATGGCAGAATTAAAGTGATGCTGATGATGAAGTCAGTGAAATTTACAATTTAGGCATTTAGCAGACGCTCTTAATCCAGAGCGACTTACATTAAGCAAGAACAAAAAGCATGGGAATACATCACATATGTAAAATGCATTTATCGCGAAACATGCGTAAGCTAAGAACGTGACTAGAACATATCTATATAATGACACTATACATATAAACTTAGTTTATATGTATAGTGTCATTATATAGATATGTTCTAGTTATAGTTTAACTATAACTAGAACATATCTATATAATGACACTATACATATAAACTATACATATATGCTATACTATGCTGTACATATATACTATGAAGTGCTATGACTACATACAATGCACTTATTGTGCTGTCTACATGACATGCTATAAGTCTGTTTCAAATGCTATATAAGTCTAAGAAGTGCTGTCTAAGGGGGGTAGGGTAAGTGCTATGGGCCATGATGGAGTCTGAAAAGGTGGGTTTTCAGACTACGGCGGAAGATCGGGAGTGATGCTGCAGTTCTGATTGCAACGGGAAGTGCATTCCACAGTTTTGGGGCCAGAAGGGAGAAGAGTTTGGGACGTGTGGAGCGTTGTCCCGGCGTTTTTAGTGAGGGTACTTCCAGCTTCCCTGCGTTGGCTGATCTGAGTGCGCGGGAGGGTTTGTAGGGTTCAATCATGCTGGCAAGATATGGGGGAGCCATACCTTTGGTTGCTTTAAATGCCAACATCAGAGTTTTGTATTCTGTGCGGGCAGCGACCGGGAGCCAGTGCAAGGAGCGGAGCAGGGGGGAGACATGTGAGAATTTTGGCTGGTTGAAGACCAAGCGAGCTGCGGCATTTTGGATCAGTTGGAGAGGCTTCAGTGCACATGCCGGTAGGCCAGTAAGGAGAGAGTTACAATAGTCAAGTTTTGACAGGACTGTTGTCTGGATTAGGAGCTGGGATGATTCCTGGGTGAGGAACGGTCTAATTCGTCGTATGTTATAGAGTGTGAACCTACAGGATCGAGTGACAGCTGTGATGTGAGTTTTGAACGAGAGCTGACTGTCCAGGACAACACCAAGGTTCCTGGCTGTTGGGACAGACGTTACCAGGGCGTTGTCTACGGAAATAGTTAGCTCCCGCATCGGGCAGGACTTAGCTGGGTTAGCTGGGTTCAGCTTGAGGTGGTTGGAGGACATCCACTGTGAGATGTCAGCCAGGCAAGCAGTGATGCGCTCTTCCACCTGGGTGGCAGAGGGGGGGAAGTAATGTGGTCACCACGGCCACGCACCGCCATTAGCATTTTGATCTAATCCATCAGTAACCACTAACCAGCCTGTGTCCCCCAGATTAAATTGTTATTCTTCAAAGCCTGAAGAAGGCCGAAAGGCCGAAACGTTGCTATGACTCTTTAAAATAAAGTTCTTGAACCAGCAAGTGGCGGTGTGCGGGTCTCTCCTCCTTCCTCATAACGTTTGCTGTACTGCCAGGACCTATACGCACCTGCTATAAAATTGAACCGGGTGTGCGGAAGTCATCCCTCGAATAAGTATTCTTCAAAACTGAAATATTAAACTATAAAAGTTATCACTGAGAATGGCCTGTTCACATTTGCACATTGCTCTATTGCTATTTCTGATTGATTGATTGAACACTATTATTATTATTTATTAGTCAAAAATGCAAACTGCGCAAGCTACAGTCAGACATTCAGGCTAAAAGTAACTATATGTTAATTTTTAACATTATTTCACTTTCACACGTAACAAATCAAATGGTGACTGTCCTGCAGATCCTGAACTAAAGATCCCGAGGCTATAGACCCATGCATGCAGTAGCAGCAGCAGCAGGGGGTAGCGGTGGAGAGGGAACAGGCTATAGACCCATGCATGCAGCAGCAGCAGCAGCAGCAGCAGGGGGTAGCTGTGGAGAGGCTATAGACCCATGCATGCAGCAGCAGCAGCAGCAGGGGGTAGCTGTGGAGAGGCTATAGACCCATGCATGCAGCAGCAGCAGCAGCAGGGGGTAGCTGTGGAGAGGCTATAGACCCATGCATGCAGCAGCAGCAGCAGCAGGGGGTAGCTGTGGAGAGACTATAGACCCATGCATGCAATAGCAGCAGCAGCAGGGGGTAGCTGTGGAGAGGCTATAGACCCATGCATGCAGCAGCAGCAGGGGGTAGCTGTGGAGAGACTATAGACCCATGCATGCAATAGCAGCAGCAGCAGGGGGTAGCTGTGGAGAGGGAACAGACTATAGACCCATGCATGCAGTAGCAGCAGCAGCAGCAGGGGGTAGCTGTGGAGGCTATAGACCCATGCATGCAGTAGCAGCAGCAGCAGGGGGTAGCTGTGGAGAGGGAACAGGCTATAGACCCATGCATGCAGTAGCAGCAGCAGCAGCAGCAGGGGGTAGCTGTGGAGAGGGAACAGGCTATAGACCCATGCATGCAGTAGTAGCAGCAGCAGGGGGTAGCTGTGGAGAGGCTATAGACCCATGCATGCAGTAGCAGCAGCAGCAGGGGGTAGCTGTGGAGAGGGAACAGGCTATAGACCCATGCATGCAGTAGCAGCAGCAGCAGCAGCAGGGGGTAGCTGTGGAGAGGGAACAGGCTATAGACCCATGCATGCAGTAGCAGCAGCAGCAGCAGCAGGGGGTAGCTGTGGAGAGGGAACAGGCTATAGACCCATGCATGCAGTAGCAGCAGCAGCAGGGGGTAGCTGTGGAGAGGGAACAGACTATAGACCCATGCATGCAGTAGCAGCAGCAGCAGGGGGTAGCTGTGGAGAGGCTATAGACCCATTCATGCAGTAGCAGCAGCAGCAGGGGGTAGCTGTGGAGAGGGAACAGGCTATAGACCCATGCATGCAGTAGCAGCAGCAGCAGCAGCAGGGGGTAGCTGTGGAGAGGGAACAGGCTATAGACCCATGCATGCAGTAGCAGCAGCAGCAGGGGGTAGCTGTGGAGAGGCTATAGACCCATGCATGCAGTAGCAGCAGCAGCAGGGGGTAGCTGTGGAGATGGAACAGACGGGAAACAACACATGCAGGTCGAGGGAGAGAGGAGACCTCTGACCCAGACTGCGGCAGCCTGGCTGGCTTCAAGATGGGATTGGGTGGAATGAGAGGCTGTGTCAGGCATAGATTATGAACACCCACATCGAGATACTTCATTGGAACAGCTGAGCCGCTCGCTCCTGCAACACCTCCTCCTCTGACCTCTGCGTCACCTCCACCCACCAATCCCCCCCCCCCCCTTCCCCCCCCCCCCCCGGACCGGTGTTCATTTTGACACCACATTTTGATGTAGTTTGGTCATAGTCGTTTGAATAAATTCCATTCGATTGAACTAAATCAACAGTTTGATTTTGTCGACAAAAATGTATTTTAGTGTGGCCTTGGGGAGTTAGTAGATAGGCTATTTTCAGAGCGCAGCACCCGAGTACAACCAAATATAAAATGGCTTGTCTTTTTAGTTCTACTGGATCTCTTCTAGACTAGACCCTCACTAACATTTGAGTCTAGTTTGTATTTGTTGACACAATTGTCAATATATTTAGTCATCATTGCTTAGTTTTTATTTCGTTTTTATTTAGTCTTTGTCAGTTAAAAAATCACACCTGTGTGAACTGAGTGGTGCAAGGTCTTATATAGCCTGATCAGCTATGTCAGTGACGTCACACACTAACCATAGTAACCATGCTCACCTGTGCACAGACACGTACACAGGTACACAAACATTGCACGGACACGTACACAAACATACAGACAAAGCTGGTTATTGGAGTGGTTTGCACCACTCAAAAAGGTACAGTAGTCGTCAGTCCACAAGATCAACACTGTCCTGGACCCTCCTGTGGTCAGCCAGTCCCGTCACAGTGTTACCAGCCAAGCCGAGAACCGGGAGGAGGATTTTAAAATGTTTGTTTTCAAGAATTATCTGTTTACACTCGACTGAGTTGATGAACATTACCAATTAACGGCAGTACCGGCTGAATAATGTTTTAGACTTGCTCGATCCAATATAGCATTCCGTATGCTTACCAGGCTACAGATGGAGCAGCTCCCTTGCCAGACGATCCCTCCTCACCCGTGCTGCTGCTGGTGCATCTGTGTCCATTGGCATGGGCACATATATCCCGGCATTGGGGACCACACGTTGGTCCGAAGGCCCACTGCTCTGAAAATACACTCACTCTGAAGTTGTTTTGGAGTTCAGTGACTGAACTCCCTGAACCTGTCCATGGTGCTGAATCAGCAAGTTGTTTTCTTTTAGTTTTAGTTTTAGTTTTCTCAGCAAAACTTATCAGTTGACATAGAGGGTTTTTTAGAACAGATGTTGCATTGAGACATTAGCATGTTGGATCTGTCCTTATCAGCAATATGTTATTCATTAGTTTCTTCTTTCTTTCTTTTTTGCATTGATTCAAGACACTTATTGCACACAGCACACAGGACACAGCACACAGAGAGATGATCACTGCGCAAAAAGCATGGAATACGGATGTGTATATTACAGGAAACGCCCGTTAAACTTTCAAACAAACTCCGGTAAACTGTGCGGTAAACTACAGGTGTGATGGTACAACTGGAATTGTACCATCACACCTGTATATTACTGTATATGCTGCTAAACTTGAGGTTTACGGGCAAATCTAGTGCCCATAATTGCCCGTTAACTCCTCTTTTCGCGCAGTGGATGATGCCAGACAGAGAGGGTGGGGCCAAACCCGTCACATCCCGCTGAACATGAACCCTGCTTTCTCTCTTTGTCTCCTCTGCTCTAGATCTGTACATGATTTATGTAAACAAAACACAGAAGAACTTTTATTTTCCCCTTTTCTGTCTCACATCTTTAGCCTGCACACTAACCTTTTCTGGATCAGTGCCCAATTGCTAATCTCGAGAGCATTTGCTCGATTCAGCCATTTAAATGCTGAATCAAGTTTACATGTACTAGTTTAGTCTCGCCAGTCGATCGCAACGAGTTGGAATAGAAGATGGATTTACCAAACAAATTATTCCTAAGCTAAACTATGTCGCATCAAGGATTTTATTCGGTAAAATTATGATGCTGTGAATTATTTTGTGTAATTCTGGTTCCGGTTTGGTGGTTCCGGCCTGATGACTTCAAAGTAGTGACTACAACATGACGCAAGTTATTTTCGTTCCTGACCGGATCAGAAACCTGAATATCGGAAAATGGTATGCATCCCATGCTAGAGTAGGCTATAGGCCTATGTGACTCACTACAGGTGAGTGACTATTATCACCAGTAATGATTGTCCAGGCAACGCCATCATGAGCTAGTGACGTAAATGAGCTAAAGAGAAGATAACTGCTTTCTCTCCCTATATAGCACACAAACGAACATGAAACTTGACTTATACTCAGGCTAAAATACGGAGAAGGAAGTCGGAGGCAGACAGGCAGGCAGATGAAGGTTTCGGAGTCCGGTTTTAGTCCGGAGTACAAAGTACAAGACAGCAGCCATGGGCCCTGAGCCACCCACCAGCCTCACAGCGTGTGGGCAACTAATGGCTCAAACAGACAGTCATTTGACACCCATGAGACCCCCTAGCTTAAAGGAGAATTCCATGCTAGAAGGCTTTCTTACCTTTCTTTGTAGTTGTTACGTCCCCACCAAAGAGGTCCAGGTGTTTTTTTGTGCAAAAACTCCTTATTGGCTATTTCCCCTACCATAAGCCCTCAATGAATTGCATTGAATTGAATGGGAATTGAATGGGGCTATGGGGTGTTGTGCTAATTCGCTTATTTCCATCGAAATAAGTAGTAAAGTGTGCCGCTTGGGATATTATTTACATTATGAAGAGAGGAATGGACGAGTTATTTAGTTATTGATCTAGCTGATAGATCAATTGTAGCTATTTACCACAGAGGACCCCTGCAGCTGCCCAAACTATAGGCGTTGGTCAGCAAGTTATTCAGGCCTATACTAATTTAGAGAAGAGACAATTTAGGCTATGTCTCACGGATGTGAAATAGCAGCAAATATGGTTCATTTATGTAAAAAATACACAACACTAGCATGCTAGCGTGAGTATATTGGAGAGGGGGATTTGTATATTGAAGTGCTGTCCTTCATTTTTTACAATTGGCTACATACGTATAATGTTGAACAATGTCTACTCATGAGCTTTGTGTGGTAATGTTGCTGAGTTGATTGGCATGATAGCTCTGTCAGCAAGCTGCTGAGCTGTGATTGGCTCAGCATCAGCTCAGCTGTGTATTGGTGGATGGGTCTACTTCTACTTTAATACATACATACAGACCTTAATGCTGGTTATGGCTGGCCCCTTCAGTGCCGTGGAAACCAATATCAATGGAATGTTTTGATTGACTTTCTTTATTTAATAAACCTACAGTATCAGTGTGTTCAGTCCAATATCTCGGATGTAGCAATAACTCAAACAGGACATATTGTGTTGTGTTGGTGTTTTTGTCTTGCTTGTCAATCAAACCTCTGTATGGTAGCCTACAGTGTTGATTTTGATGCATTTTTATGTTGTTTAGTCATAGTCTTTTCAATAAAATTCCATTGAGTTTTAGTCATAGTCATCTGAAATGTTTTAGTCTAGTTGTAGTTTACTAAATATTATAAGATTGTAGTCGACTAAATCTATAGTTGATTTAGTCGACTAAAATGCATTTTGGCCAGCCATCATGGTGTTGAATTAATGCCTGATAATACACGCTCACAGTGGTATGTGCTGACACGTTGTGAGCTTGTAGATCGGCTATTCCCGGTGTGTGACTAACCTGACTCCGCCAGATGGGGCAGCAGAGAGTACACTGGGTCCCCCCCCCCCCCAGTGTACTCTCTGCTGCCCCATCTGGCGGAGTCAGGTTAGTGTGTGACACCCGCACACAGCCAAGACTACAATGACTTGTCTTTTAGTTCTACTGGATCTCTTCTCCATTAGTCTCTCGATCCCTAACATTTTAGTATATAGTTTTTATTTGTTGACAAAATTGTCAATATATTTAGTCATACTAAATATATTGTGGCTCAGGAGGTAGAGCAGGTCGTCCAATGATCCCTGGGTCGGCGGTTCGAATCCTGGCTCCTCCTGTGTCCTTGGGCAAGACACTGAACCCTACATTGCCTCCAATGAGTCGGTCGGTGTGAGCTTGCCCCCATTGGTGTGTGAATGTGGGAAGTGAGGACGCTGGCATCGACTGTTTGCCACTTCACCTCCCAATGTATGAATGAATGAACCATTGTAAAGCGCTTTGAGTACTTGGAAAAGCGCTATAAAAATGCAAAAACTATAATTCATTAGTCATCATAGTTTAATTTTAATTTAGTTATTTATAATTGAGTTTTTGCCAGTGATAAAAGGTAGTGCCACGAACATTCTTCGTCATAGTTTTAGTTGAGGATATGAACACTGGTTCAGTGAAGATGAGGTAGACAGCGAGTATCAATGCACAATAAGCGGCTTTCTAACAGTGCCAAGGTCTTGAGGTCTTGTTACAGTAGACATTATAGTGAAATTCTCTGTGAAATCAAATCTGCTCATTGCCTTGAGGCTGCTGGGGTTTGTATTCACGGCACCAGAGAAAAGAGCTGCCACTCAGTCTCCAAATGAAACCTCTCCTCCCCCGCAGCTGTCACTGACCGCCTCAAATCAATTTTACAGTTTCCTGTTTTCAATGAACCCTCCTTTAAAGAAGTGGGCTCGAAGCAACTCTGTCATTTGTGGAGCAGAAGTTATTCAAGGGTATCTTGGAATCCTTTGTAATTGTGTGCTTGGCGACCAATCCGATGATGGAACTGTGCAAATGAGGTGTGCAACAGTGTGGGTGTTGAAGGTGGCGTTTGACATTGTGGTTAACCCATTTTCGGCGGGAACCCTTTTTGGTGTTTTAAACATTGTTTTTTTTTTTTTTAAATGTATTCTTTATTTACCCAGGGAAGTAGCTGAGCACAGGTGCTCATTTTCAGCAACGCCCTGCACATAGAAACACACAGACAGACACACACGCACACACACACACACACACTTTAGCTATTGAAAAATAGCAGATCTACAAGCTCATAGCGCGCCACCGAGTGGCGCGCTACGAGCTTGTAGGTCTGCTATTTTTGAGAAATCGTGAAAATATTTATTTCAGAAAACTGGAGGATTTAGAAGAATGTTTTTAAATTTTGAGGTCAGGCCTAAATGGGTTAAACACTGGGATGTCTGAGTCTACGTTTCTTAATGGCACTGGGTTTTCATGGATCCTCAGCTGAAGAGGACAAGAGGCAGTGAAGGGATTTCTTATTATGAATCAATCATTTCAGAATTATTATTAACTGTTTTATTGCTGCTAGCTGTTAGCTTAATTGTAGTTAAGCTGTGCCAGGGCTGCGTCCACTTTAACAGGATTCTGAGTCTGACGCACCACCACCACCTCCACCACATAACATGCAGTGTTGGATGAAATAAAGTCAAATATAGCGAGCGGTGCTGGTGATACGAATGGGTAATGGGGCGGGCAACGGGTCCATTTTTGACGGCGGAGCGGATCTCTATATAATCTTTATAATAAAAATCACGGGTAACGGGTGGGTTGCCGAACTGATGATTGACGGGCGGGGCGGGTGTGGGTTTCGAAAATTGGACCCGTGCAGGACTCTGGCTTTAGTGTACAGGGTTTGATGAGGTCAGATAAACATAAGGAATGTCAGAACAAGCCAGCTCCATATATGCATGGAGATCCAAGGGTGGCAGTGGAGGCAGTGTCTTGAGTGTACAGGGTTTGATGAGGTCTGGCCATATATGGAATGTCAGAACAGGTCAGCTCCATATATGGAGATATAAGGGGGGCAGTGTCTTGAGTATACAGGGTTTGATGAAGGCCCAGGTAGGGCCGGGCCTTAAAGGACCACTTCACCACTTTTCAACCTATCGTCATATAATAGGTCCTCACTAATAATCATGAAAAAATGGCGCAATTTTTTTCTACTCGGTCTGTGTCTCATAGGAGGGCTGTGGGCAGTTCAGAAACCGTCCTCCAGTGACATCATCGATGGGGAATACAAGCTAATAGAAATTGCAGGCTTTCTAGTCTACTTTCAACTTTCCCATTCAGACACAGAAGTACAGGCCTGTGTCTGCATTAAATTGTCTTAAGGAAAAAATAAATACCTCATGTCACTCACTGCCACACATTTGTCTCAAATGGAAGCCATCGTTCTCACGATAATGAAAATTTAAACATTTTTGTTTAATAAAAAAATCTGCCTAATTATGATGTCACTGGAGGACAGTTTCTAAACTGCCCACAGCCCTCCTATGAGACACAGACTGAGTAGAAAAAAATCATGCCATTTTATCATGATTATTAGTGAGGACCTATATAAGATAGGTTGAAAAGTGGTGAAGTGGTCCTTTAAGTTTCACGCCTGTTAAAATAAAAGGTCAAGCATAGGATTAGAATTATAAGAAATCCTGGAAATAACATTCAGTACAACACCTTATAGTTATTGAAAAAGTGCTGAGGAACCATATGAAGTGCTAAGGGAGGGCTAACCTAAAAAGTATTTAGCTTTAATCTTGGTGATATTGGTACAGTTTATTAGTTTGGGTGAAATATTCTGAAATATTCTGTAGATGTGCAATACAGAGATAGAGACAGTCTACACTCTACACCGTCTCCATCTCAGCTGTGTCTGTTTCTAACTGTCTCCCTCTCAGCTTTTCTAAGCTGCGCCACAGAAAACAGAACCCATGCAAAGAGTGAAATGTTTGAATTTTAATGGTCATCTTAGTGGTGCATGGTTTCTTCAGTTACTGTTTGAAATCCCTTTATTGATAATCCTTTGATCAGAATTTGACAGGAAGTACAAGTGAACGTAAGACATTGTGCTTGACAGTAAGCCTATGCTTTAATACTGCTTGCCAGCGAATGGTTCACCTCCAGATTCTCACCTCACCCTCTGTTTGCTAGGGGATTAAAACCCACCACTTCCTCCTTCTTCTCTGATATACTGTCTCTCTTCTCTTATACTATCTCCCTCTTAGATTTTCTATACTGTCCGCCTTGCCTCTCCAACACTGTCTGTGTGTGTGTGTGTGTGTGTGTGTGTGTGTGTGTGTGTGTGTGTGTGTGTGTGTGTGTGTGTGTGTGTGTGTGTGTGTGTGTTCTCCCTCTTAGATGTCCTTAGATGTCCTATACTGTCCCTTTCAGATTTTCTATACTGTCTGCCTTGCCTCTCCAACACTGTGTGTGTGCGTGTGTGCGTGTGTGCGTGCGTGCGTGCGCGTGTGTGTGTGTGTGTGTGCGTGCGTGCGTGCGCGCGCGCGCGTGGTGAATGAGAGAAAGTTAAGCAGCCTCTAATGGATGCTGCCAATTTGGCTGCTCGGCGGTGGCACCAAAGGCAGGTGATTGGTTCCAGTGAGTGGACCTGTGGTTTGATGTGTATCTCGGGGCTCTCCTAATGGTCTCAGTGGTTCAGCGGGTGTGCCGTCCACCGGCATGATACCGCACGGTGAACAGGGGCAAAACGGCATGCTGGGAATAATTAATTTGGGCCTCGCTTGTGGTCTGCTCTCCTCGCGACACTCCCACAAGTGTGAATTTCAATGTCTAGACGTCATGAGTGGCAATGCTGTCGACCAAAGCGCCAAGCTGTCATTCTACCCGGTTCCCTCATGCAGCTCAGTTGGTGGGTTGAAGCCAGAACATTATGGGAGAAAATGTGCCCTTCAACAAAGTTTCACTGGACCTGGTTGAGGCCCATGGGTTCTATTCCCAGTGGTATAGAGAAATGTGCTAATGCTGCTGACGGTGTTGGAAGCACGCCCTGTGTAGTGCACTGGATATACAGCATGAACTGGAGTTTCTCCGTCTATGAATACGCTGTACAAATAAAGTTCGTCTTGACTGTTGACACGGCCAGGGTTGGGGTTAGATTCCCACTGCAGCTGCCCGTGCTGAAACAGACTGCTCTCGCATTAACCTCACGTCACTCTTCGGCTTTCCGCTGTATACCTTTGTAAACCCTGGTTTCTAATCTATCCGATTTTACGGGGGCCAGTTTCGAATTGCAGCCGTCCGTAGGTGCCCTTTGAGAGCGGTTTTGAAGGAGTCAAGGCAGGCCCGGTTCTTAGTACAGGCCGACGAAGCGGCCGCTTCGAGCGCCACCTCTTAGGGGCGCCACTTAAGCCATCCAAAAATATATTTTTTCTGCACTGGTTTCTGCTTTAAGTGGGGGGATATCGGTCGGGCAACTGGCAACCCACACATTCACATTGGGTGAGGTGACAAATGTTAGACGCTAGGGGGGGGGGGGGGGGGGGGGGGGGGGGTAGTCGCCACCGTCTAAAAATGAATCCTCTACGTGCTGCGTTGCCTAGGAGACAGGCTTAACAGCCGACCCTTCCGGCCCGGGTTCAACCAGAAGGAAAAAGAAAAAAGAACAAAAAAATGGATTGGATTTCCCAAGTAAACTTAAGGCTCCTTTTTTCCCTTTGTCCGTCAAAACAAGCTTTTTTTCAACGGACCACAAGTTATCATGATCGCGTTTTACACAAAGTATTTTCAAGATCCCGGGTGGAATTAATTAAATTAGTCCGGCAGTGGCGATCTGCATCCAGCGTGGCTTTTACTTTTTAATTCTGCAGACAGTGCATATATATTTACCAGGCATGACTCCAACTCCAAGCATCACTCAAACAAAAAATGGGGGGGGCGCACTCTACAGATCTTGCTTATAGCGCCACCTAGGTGCCAACTGGCCCTGAGTCAAGGGATTTGCATGTCTTAATGACTGTAGATCTAATTTACGCACACAAACAAATGCATGCACCGTTTCCATATCTGACCCTTCAGCAACCTGCAAAGCACATTTAGCCCAGTCTAGCACTCATTGTTCAGGAACAACACTCATTGTTGGAACAATGACAATTGAAATGTCCACTAAATTATGCACATCACAGTTGATCCAGACACGCTTTAATACCAATGTATGTTTTGTGCAACAAGCGTAATTTGACTGGTTGCACGAATGTTGATCTGTGTTTTGACATTCATACATTATGCAACAGAGTCGTGCCATAGCTATGGTAACCAAGCTGAGCAAATCCACATCTGTTTACTTGCTCCATTTT
>NC_136810.1:10099729-10134729 GCF_951216825.1 Electrona antarctica | reverse complement strand
TCTGTTCTCAAACTCTAATTGGACTTCTTAGGCTTTGATCCCCTGCATGGTGCAAACAGCACACTTAACCCATTTTGGGCGGCGGGAACCCCTTTTGGTGTTTTAAACATTATGTTATAATTTAGCTATTGAAAAATAGCAGATCTACAAGCTCATAGCGCGCCACCGAGTGGCGCGCTACGAGCTTGTAGGTCTGCTATTTTTGAAAAATCGTGAAAATATTTATTTCAGAAAACTGGAGGATTTAGAAGAAACTTTTTAAATGTCAAGGTCAGGCCTGAATGGGTTAAAGAGCCCTAGCAGTGAGAGTGACACCCCCCCCCCCCCCCCCCCCCCTCCCATTGGGAGACGATACATTTTGGGCGGGAAAAGCATTGTTTAAAATATTGGTAATAGATCACTTCTCCATTCTATACCAAATCTCTATAAGTTCTTTCACGTGAGCTTGTAGACTTATTTTTGCTGAATATTTTTGGCCCACAATTTTCGAATGCTTCTGAATGTTTTGGCCCAGAATAGCGTTTTGTATACGGTATGGGTTATCTTTGTTTCTTCTCTCCGTTCCACTCATCCACGTTGGCGCTGTGAAGCTCTGAGCAGCAGCGTGGGGATATCTGTCCTTGTACCAGTGGGACTATAAGTACCTAATCGCCTCTCTCTTTAACCGAGGATTCCTTGCAGTCACCAGCATATCAGCGTAGGAAGGTGAAAGCAATGACAGATAATGGAGCTGCTGTATCATGAGAGTTCCATTAGACCCTCTGGGGAGCAAGGATCCCTCACAAATATAATTAGACCCTCGCTACACCGCATCGCATCGCTATCTTTAAATAGTGACACTCTAAGTACTGTTAGGACTTAGGGGGAATGGTGCGTGCGTGCGTGCGTGCGTGCGTGCGTGCGTGCGTGCGTGCGTGCGTGCATGCGTGTGTGTGTGCATGTGAGGTGGTCTGACGACGACCTTCTGATGCCATTTAGCCCAATATTAAAATTCATAAAATAATACATAACAGCATCTAAACTAAAGCCAAGACCAGTTTTATACTCCTGTAAGAGAAGTCCTGTGCGCTTCAGTCAGCAGAGGACACAGCTGAATGGCTCGTCGGTGCAGAGACAACTTGCATCAGAAAAGCTATGATACAACCAAGTGCACTCCAGGATAGACTACCCAAAGCTATGATACCATGTGCACTTCAGGATAGACTACCCAAAGCTATGATACCATGTGCACTTCAGGAGAGACTACCCAACGCTATGATACCATGTGCACTTCAGTGGAGACTACCCAACGCTATGATACCAAGTGCACTTCAGGTAGAGACTACCCATCGCTATGATACCAAGTGCACTTCAGGTAGAGACTACCCAAAGCTATGATACCATGTGCACTTCAGGAGAGACTACCCAACGCTATGATACCATGTGCACTTCAGGAGAGACTACCCAAAGCTATGATACCATGTGCACTTCAGGAGAGACAACCCAAAGCTATGATACCATGTGCACTTCAGGAGAGACTACCCAACGCTATGATACCATGTGCACATCAGGAGAGACTACCCAAAGTTATGATACCATGTGCACTTCAGGAGAGACTACCCAAAGCCATGATACCATGTGCACTTCATGAGAGACTACCCAACGCTATGATACCATGTGCACTTCAGGAGAGACTACCCAACGCTATGATACCATGTGCACTTCAGGAGAGACTACCCAAAGCTATGATACCATGTGCACTTCAGGAGAGACTACCCAAAGCTATGATACCATGTGCACTTAAGGAGAGACTACCCAAAGCTATGATACCATGTGCACATCAGGAGAGACTACCCAAAGTTATGATACCATGTGCACTTCAGGAGAGGCTACCCAAAGCTATGATACCATGTGCACTTCAGGAGAGACTATACCAAAGCTATGATACCATGTGCACTTCAGGAGAGACTACCCAAAGCTATGGTACCATGTGCACTTCATGAGACACTACCCAAAGCTATGATACCATGTGCACTTCAATAGAGACTATATGATACCATGTGCACTTCATGAGAGACTACCCAAAGCTATGATACCAAGTGCACTTCAGGAGAGACTACCCAAAGCTATGATACCATGTGCACTTCAGGAGAGACTAGTGCACTTCAGGTAGAGACAACCCAACGCTATGATACCATGTGCACTTCAGGAGAGACTAGTGCACTTCAGGAGAGACTACCCAAAGCTATGATACCATGTGCACTTCAGGAGAGACTAGTGCACTTCAGGTAGAGACTACCCAAAGCTATGATACCATGTGCACTTCAGGATAGACTACCCAAAGCTATGATACCATGTGCACTTCAGGAGAGACTACCCAAAGCTATGATACCATGTGCACTTCAGGATAGACTACCCAAAGCTATGATACCATGTGCACTTCAGGAGAGACTACCCAAAGCTATGATACCATGTGCACTTCAGGAGACACTACCCAAAGCTATGATACCATGTGCACTTCAGGAGAGACTACCCAAAGCTATGATACCATGTGCACTTCAGGAGAGACTACCCAAAGCTATGATACCTTGTGCACTTCAGGAGAGACTACCCAACGCTATGATACCATGTGCACTTCAGGAGAGACTACCCAAAGCTATGATACCATGTGCACTTCAGGAGAGACTATACCCAAAGCTATGATACCATGTGCACTTCAGGAGAGACTACCCAAAGCTATGATACCATGTGCACTCCAGGAGAGACTACCCAAAGCTATGATACCATGTGCACTTCAGGATAGACTACCCAAAGCTATGATACCATGTGCACTCCAGGAGAGACTACCCAAAGCTATGATACCATGTGCACTTCAGGAGAGACTATACCAACGCTATGATACCAAGTGCACTTCAGGAGAGACGACCCAAAGCTATGATACCATGTGCACTTCAGGAGAGACTACCCAACGCTATGATACCATGTGCACTCCAGGAGAGACTACCCAACGCTATGATACCATGTGCACTTCAGGAGAGACTACCCAACGCTATGATACCATGTGCACTTCAGGAGAGACTACCCAAAGCTATGATACCATGTGCACTTCAGGAGAGACTACCCAACGCTATGATACCATGTGCACTTCAGGAGAGACTACCCAACGCTATGATACCATGTGCACTTCAGGAGAGACTATACCCAAGCTATGATACCATGTGCACTTCAGGAGAGACTACCCAACGCTATGATACCATGTGCACTTCAGGTAGAGACTACCCAACGCTATGATACCATGTGCACTTCAGGAGAGACTACCCAACGCTATGATACCATGTGCACTTCTGGAGAGACTACCCAAAGCTATGATACCATGTGCACTTCAGGAGAGACTACCCAAAGCCATGATACCATGTGCACTTCAGGGGAGACTACCCAAAGCCATGATACCAAGTGCACTTCAGGAGTGCACATACACTTGTATGGACGCACGCACGCACGTACCCACGCATGCACGCACGCATGCACCCATAAGTGCAAACACGTGTATACAGGGCACACACATGAACACTTTCGCTGAGCTTTCTGGTGAACAAAAATCAGACAAACACCATGACAATTGTGTTGATCACTGAGGTAATTAGATCTTCTTACCTTGTGATTTAGAGGAGAGAGGGGTGGGGAATTAGAAGAAAGGAGATGAAAAGATGAGACTATGATACCATGTGCACTTCAGGAGAGACGACCCAAATAAAATACATGTGTACTGGAGCACTCCACTGGTCTGCACGTTCTTTATAGTTTTGCAGGGGTGACTGACGCTTCCACTTTCCTCTTCCTCATAGTCTCAGGAAGAGGAAAGTGGAAGCGTCAGAAAAGATATAATACCTGGACTAAGTCAAACTGTTTGACTTAGTCTTTGTCCAGGTATTATATCTTTTCTAATGCGGTGTTATACTATAGCTGGGTATCACGTGTCAAAATCAGCCGATCTACAATCTCACGATGTGTTGCGGATGCGTCTCGTGGTGAGTGGCTGTTTTCGTGTGTGTGGCTAATTTCACCACACGACACCGGCATGGAATGGAACATAAATCTAAGCGCTACAAATAATGCAACGTCTGAATTACCCTTAACCCATTTTGGGCGGGAACCCCTTTTGGTGTTAGCATTATGCTATGCTTTAGCTATTGAAAAATAGCAGATCTACAAGCTTGTAGGTCTGCTACTTTTGAAAAATCGAAGAACGACTGACATAGAAACATAGCTTTTTCAGAAAACTGTCAGGATGTAGAAGACATTTTTAGAATCTGATCTCAGGTCAAAATGGGTTAAAATAGTAGTAGGCTACTCAACTATGTACAGTCGTCTCAACAAATGGACTTGAATTGATGTTGGCCATGACACCGGGACCTGAAATATTCAATATATACTACTGCTCTCCATAAAAGGAGAATAGTGTTATTGAATATTCCATTGGTAACCCACTTTTGAGTGGTCGAGAACCGCAGCTTCATGAAGCTGATGGTCTCTTGCACAGGCGGGATAGTTTCGGCATGAATTATACATCAGTCTTTCTGAGAGCTCACGCACGCACGCGCGCACACACACACACACACACACACACACACACACACACACACACACACACACACACACACACACACACACACACACACACACGCACGCACGCACGCACGCACACACACACACAAAACTTTCATTGACCTCTTAAGTGGAATTGTTTTTATCCATGTCGTGTTCAATGCCACCGTTTGGGATCCTCGCTTACCAAGAGCACCATCCAATTATTCTCAGCGATATTCATCTAGTATGTGGGTTATAAGTGCACATATGTCACTCTCACACACACACACACACACACACACACACACACACACACACACACACACACACTCAAAGATGAACCCACACTCACACAAACACACGTTGTATTCAGAGTGTTACGGCGTGTACCTCACGTAGCAGTGTGCAATAGTGCAATAACAAAGCACTTGAAAGTGAAATAGTTCAATGCCTCTTTCTAGTTCTCATTAATTTCCCTGTTGTACTTGTTTTTCCACTCATGTCATTACGAGAGCCATACTTCACTAGTATTTCCAAGGCTGTGGTTCGTGTGAAACGTGACAGTCAGAACACTGTTGAACCAAATACAAACTCTGGCATTGTACGTTTCTGCGAACCATGGATACATGTTTTAACTCATTAAAACCCGGTAATTTTTGATTTTAGCTATACAGTATAGGACATTGGTAATAATCTGTATTGTCCCGAACGATATTCATCTTCACAGGTCTGTTCAAACACAGACAACAAAACAACACATTACAGAAAACATAACATCAAGACAAAAACATGATGTCCCCACTGTATACAGAACTATCCTATCGGTGGGGCAGTTTGTTTAATACTGTGATAGCTGAGGGGACAAAACTCCTAATAAAACTGACCTTTTTCCATGGCAAGGTTCTGTATCTTTGGCATGATGTTGAAAAAGCGATACAGGGGATGATCAGTGCCATGTGATATTGAAAGTGCTAGCCGTGTGTTGTGTGATGGCCTTATAAGGGCCTTTCTCGGCCCCACCTCTCTCCCTGTGTTTTAGGATCCAAGATGGCCGCAGCACCAGGAGGGGGTGGCCTTACTGGGCTGCATTCACAAATTCAAGACACCTGTCTTGCGTTTGTCTTATGTCTGTGTTTAATGGCCACTCCAATGCATTTCCAATGGAAGCCCATATGGTTTGACCAAACATTTTGTTTGATGGGGGGGAGGGGGGCAGAACACATCCATCAAAGCTGTGTTCAGACACAAGTCAGGTGTCGGACACAAGGCCCGCTCACCTCTGCCCCACCCCCTCCTGGTGCTGTGGCCATCTTGGATCCTAAAACACAGGGAGAGAGGTGGGGCCGAGAAAGTGTGGGTGTGGGGAGTCTATTGGCTATTCAAAACTAGCAGATACGTTAAACAAGCTCATAGCGCGTCAGAATCTACCAACGCGCCTCAAGCCTGAAACGGCTAGTGCGGTGCATCACAGGAACAGGGACAATAGTTGCAGAAGAAGAAGACGCTGGAGCAGCTCGGACAGTTTAAAGCATCTGGAGACAGTAGCCAATAACATTGCCGGAAAGAAAAGGTCTTGTTGACGTTAGATCAGCTTGTGTGGTACCTGGCCTTACTTCAGTCGTGCGAGTGTTTTCTGACCTCAATTGCATCAAAAACATTCAGTGGATTTTCTGTGGTCTGGGGTTTTCTGAATAATTAGGCTCAAACAAATGTGGACAGTGATCTAACAGTCCCCAAACCCCAGCCCTTCTCCCCTGCTTCAGCCCCTGGAGGGGCAGAGCAGGGCGATGATTGACCATCTGCTGGCTTTTTTAACTCAAATCTTTGCTTCTGGGGGTCCCAGGCCCCTCATACAATACATTTGTATCGTGGGGGTCGTTGTAACGTGTGGGTCGTTGAGATGAAAAAGTTTGAGCATCACTGACGATATATATTCCATGTTGTTAGAATTCAAATTACATTGTAGAATCGGCCTTAGCTCTTAATGCGCTGAGCTGCGAGCACTCAGCACCATTCCAGTTGCATTCAACAACATACAGTAGAGTGGGATCCAGACAGTTATAATGTATTTCCAAATTGCACATAATACGTGGTATAGACAGTGCAAAAATGGTGCTATTATGTGGTTTACCTGGCCGACTAGACTGGGTTCAGGTGATGTGTGTTGTAGCAGGTCAGAACGGTCCCCCTGTGGATAACGTTTAAAAAGAGATAAAATACCAAAACCTCTATTCTACCGTGTGGAGGATAAGCACTTTACTGTATCATTTTGGTCCACACAGAAATGGTCATTTAATCCATTCTGGGCGGGAACCCCTTTTGGTGTTAGCATTATGTTATGCTTTAGCTATTGAAAAATAGCAGATCTACAAGCTCATAGCGCGCCACCGAGTGGCGCGCTACGAGCTTGTAGGTCTGCTATTTTTTAAAAATCGAAGAACGACTGACATAGAAACATAGCTTTTCCAGAAAACTGTCAGGATGTAGAAGACATTTTTAGAATCTGATCTCAGGTCAAAATGGGTTAAGGCAGACGTTTGGCCAACAGGAGGGCGTTCAGTCAGGGCTGCGTGTCGTGCTGAGTCAGGCCTCCGCTGAAAAGCAGTTTTGGTGCAGAGGAGCAGGTTGAAAAGCCAGCGAGATGAGACCCATTAAGGAAATGTGATGAATGCCTTCTGTTGCCCAAGGACCCTGTTTTCTTGTTCACATGGGCATACAGTACACGGCAGCCAGAGCAGGCTGGGAAGAGATTATTCTTTTGAATGGTCGGGTCTCGGGTCAGGGTGAGGCCCAAGCTATTCATACATGCACTATATACACCTCTAATTTAAAGCTGAGAGAGTCAAAATGGGTATGTTTAACCCATTTTGACCTGAGATCAGATTCTAAAAATGTCTTCTACATCCTGACAGTTTTCTGAAAAAGCTATGTTTCTATGTCAGTCGTTCTTTGATTTTTCAAAAATAGCAGACCTACAAGCTTGTAGCGCGCCACTCGGTGGCGCGCTATGAGCTTGTAGATCTGGTATTTTTCAATAGCTAAAGCATAACATAATGCTAACACCAAAAGGGGTTCCCACCCAAAATGGGTTAATTCATATCAAAATACCTCCTGTCAGACCATAATGTATAGCAGGTATATAGCCTAAGATATATTGAATGCATGTTTTATTTTATTTTAATATTATTTATTATCACTTATATTGTAATGTCTTGTGCAATAGGTTATTTCGGGAGCTTATGTGTTGTTATTTTATTTTGAAGTCCTCACTCCTTCCTGCAGTGATGTCATCTACCTGCGTTTCCTTCCCGTGCTCTCGCGGTGTTCAGCTATAGAGACACACCCCCAAATGAGACAGCGTCCCCACTTCTGGTCCGTTAGAACGGTGTAGAACGGTGTACTGTAGGCCAGCCCATAGAAGTCCATTGAAATTCAACTGTAGTTAGCCTACTTTTAAAATAATATGAAATGAACTGAAGACTATATTGATTTGAATAAAAATATGTTTCCAAATGTACAGTATGAAGTGTCTTTGTCAACATATATTGTTGTTTTCTCAACAGAGGATGTATTTCACATTTAATTTACCACTTGAATGAGTTACCCATAATGTTAACAGAGCAGATCGAGGGGAGACGGCATACAGAGAACCTGTCCCTTTTAAGGGACGTCACTGCCTTCACGAGGCTACGAGCGCACCGACTTTGAAGAGTGGAATTCTCAATAATATCCCGATCCCGACTGACTTTGTTATTCATGTCTATATTTTGAACATGTCACGGGCTTACTAATATGTTCTACCTACCGCGGAGCTCCGGCGGTGTGTTTTACCGTTGTCAACTTGTTGTATAATTAACTTGGCTGATTGGTTGCGTGGGAAAATAACCCAGCTAAATGGAGGAGTGACATATCCTGACATTTTCAACTACCTAGTGAATTCTCCAGATGAGTATTAATAATAAAAGTCTTGCAAGATGCCGTTTAGATCATTTTCAACAAATACATAGCATATAAAACGAAATACAACAAATATATCTGGGTATTGAAAACCTCAAGGGATGCAACCGTGACGTATATACCGTGCGACCACTTTGACTTGAGATTTACAATGCTAGCACTTTTCAGTATATTATAGTATATTATATACATTGTGGGATGTATATTGAGATGGCAGGTATGTGACATTGAAAAGGACAAATGAAACATATGGGACACTTTATTGGAACACAAAAAAAGTCGCTACAGCCTCAGTAATGAACCAGTGAAATTAAGTGGGGCCGCTGTCTCATTTGGGGGTGTGAAATTTGTAGTCCCCGTGTGTCTCTATATCTTTGAGAAATATGGGAGGCCTCGCTTGTGAGAAGGTGGGCTAGTTCTCTGCTCTTAGTGGATTTTGGTTCTACAGTTGTATCTAAAGTGTATTTAACCAATGCAAACGGTGAAATTATGTTATAATTCAGTTCTTTATGTTACTATGTTTGTTTTGCAAAGGTTTAAGTGTTTTGGAAAACGTTTTAGTGAACGTTTTGGTAGAGTATGTTTAGCAGCACGCATGCACGCACATGCAGACGCACACACGCACGTGCACACACACACACGCACGCACGCATAGGTAGACCTATCTTTTCACTACTTCCTAAACATGTGTTTTCTACATTGTGGAATTTTGTAGATTCTTCTTAGATTTTTTTAATTTGATGACATTACCAGTTTTCTATTCTATTCTATTCTATTCTATTCTTTGAGCTGCACTCATTCTAGGCTCTAGGACACTGTGTCCTTCTGCTGAGATCCTCACTCACAGGCCTCCAAGGGATAATTAGGTCTTCAGACAGTAATTAATTTGTATATAACAGTAATTAATTTGTATATAACAATATACACAAACTATTATGACAGGCACTTAAGCAGAAACTATTTCGTTGCTGAATATTAACATTGCACGGTGGTCCAGCACACTGTTTCCCAAACAGTGGGTCAACTCGGGACCCAATTTGCATGAATTAAAAACAAAATGCAATGATTTGTTTTCAGTATTTTCACGAAGAAATCAAAGAACAAGAACAATGTTATAGAAGTAGTGAAAATAGCTGTGAAAATAGCTTCTAGATCTGCTATTTTCACTAGTTTAGGTCCTCCTGGGAAACTGTCCAATTTCTTTTTTGGGTCTTGAGCTAAAAGGCTTGGGAACCACTGGCCTAGCGGTTAGAGAAAAGGGTTGTTTAACCTGAACGTTGTATGAAAAACCTAATGTTTCTTGTGCTCAATATTTCATGTCAAGGACCCCAAAAACTATATGTTTTCTGAAAATATGTTGTTCCAGGGACGTCCCCAGAAGCAAAGATTTGAGTTAAAATGTTCACTCTGTAATAATATATTATTCAAAGATTTGAGGCACATTTTCACGATTATTCAAAAATAGCAGACCTACAAGCTCATAGCGCGGTGCCGCGCTATGAGCTTGTAGATCTGCTATTTTTCAATAGCTAAAGCATAACATAATGCTTTAAACACCAAAAGGGGTTCCCGCCCAAAATGGGTTAAAGGAAAATATCTCCATTTGAATTACTTCTGCAGCCACATTGGACCCTCAATATTAACCTGCTACAAAATCGTAGGTTGAGTGAGAATAAACTATGCTATTTTTCAGTGTTTATTTGAACAGCAAAATCCTCTACATAACTTAATGCCTTACTCATAAGCAGTGAGTCTCTCAACCTATTTAATTTCAAGGACCCCCGGTTTGATACAAGTACATGCATTAGGTCACGGACTCCCATTTCATGTAATGTTTTTTATCTTGAGACCACGAACTCAGACGTACTGTAGGCTATATACTGTAATGTCCTGAGAGTGCACAAATGAAATGAAATGAAATGGAACCAGACCCATCCCGTACACTCTATGGGAGTTACAGACCCGTAAGGGTCCATTTGATTCCTAATTATCAATCCTTTACTTTTAGCTGATGACCCCCTGGAACCACCCACCAAGGACACCTGGAGGTCCCTGTGTCCCGGCTTGAGAACCAGTCACTTGACGGGACATTTTTACACTATACTCAGGACTTAATGTGCACTGCTTGGTGGACCCAGAGTAATGTAGTAAGAGAGTGGTGACACGCTTTGATCTCGCCGCAAAGCGGGTGCCTATGGGCGATAGTTCCAAACATTGCTCCTATGGCTGGAACTATTCCATTGAGATAGAATGAGCGCTTCCGCATTCCATTGTTACAATGAGAGTCAACGGGAGTGTCATTACTCTCTTTTATACTACTCTGGGTGGACCCAAATCCACCAACCTGCACCAATCTAATGATGAGCAATAGGTCTTCGACTGGGTTGAATTTAACAGAGCTTTCATGTATATTGACTTCTTGACTCTGTGATCATCAATTACAGTTTAAGTGAACATTAATTAAGCAGTTAATTGCTACACTGATTATAAATCATACTGAGAGGTGAGTAAAATGCATTTCGGCCAATTATCCTATAATCCTACACATAAGAAACACATGTCAGAAATCCACAGAAAGCAAAGTAGACAGAGAATCACAGGCGGGAAAGGGAAAAGACTGTGCTGAAATGATTTGACATTTGCCATCTTAGATAAATATCATTATGTACACATTATGACTTTATCATTAAATGGCTCTCTTCTCACGTCTCCCGCCTCTGACTCTGCCATGACTTCTAATTAACCTTCAATCACTGTCGCATTATTCTATGAATGAAACCTATTGCCATCGAGCGTCCGTCTCCTCTCTTCTGCTCTGCTCTGCTTTGCAGTGGATATGAGTGAAAAATAATGTTTTGATAGTACTGTATGTGACTGCTGTGTGTGCGAGAGGCGTGTAAGAACAGAGGAAGGGGATCACACAGTTGGCACCCATGTAGCATGGGTGCTACACCCATGCTACATGTAGCATGGGTGTAGCACCCATGCTACATGTAGCATGGGTGCATTGTTTGATGGATTGATTGACTACTTCATTAAAGAACCACTTCACCACTTTTCAACCTATCTTCATATAATAGGTCCTCACTAATAATCATGATAAAATGGCACGATTTTTTTCTACTCAGTCTGTGTCTCATAGGAGGGCTGTGGGCAGTTTAGAAACCGTCCTCCAGTGACATCATCATTAGGCAGAATTATTTTTTTAAACAAGATTTTTTTTTAAATGTTTAGATTTTCATTATCGTGAGAACGATAGCTTCCATTTTCGCATTGCAGCTTTTCATGACTAGAAAGCCTGCAGTTTCTATTAGCTTGTATTCCCCATCGATATGATATTATTATTATTTATTATTATTATTATCGATGATGTCACTGGTGGACGGTTTCTGAACTGCCCACAGCCCTCCTATGAGAGACAGACCGAGTAGAAAAGAATTGCACCATTTTTTCATGATTATTAGTGAGGACATATTATATGAAGATAGGTTGAAAAGTGGTGAAGTGGTCCTTTAACAGTTTGCAAGAGATACAGTTATACAATAATGCTAAAAGGATAACACAAAAAGTGCTTATAGTTGCAAAGCAGTTGCCAATGTACAGTACGTACAGTATGTCCCTGTATGTACGCCATCTCAGCTAAATTGTATCTATGCAACAGCAAAGTTATCTATATCGATAGCAAGTGTAAAACAAAAAGCTGGACTTGACTAGTCACAAAGCCAAGAGCAAAAACAAATAAACAAGCCTTAATTGTGATGGTTGAAGAGTGATTCACTCGGTCTGATGTTTATAGTTGACAGATTATTGATGCCATCTGAAGGAGTGACATTATTAGCATCCCATTGCGCTATGGTTTCCTGAGTATTCTCACAGGAAACTGTAACCTGTTATCTTCAAGAGTTTTATATCACTCTGACACCTTCGGAGAAAAGCCATCTTGATCTAGGGAAATACATTTCACCAATGTTCGCTCGGGAAACGATATTGCTGGTATGCAAGCTATATTGACTGGATATAAATTTGAAAATATTATTGACATGCAAATAAATTGCCCGTTGGTGAAAAGGCCTTGCGACTCAGTCTGTGTTTATCCCATTTTGACCTGAGATCAGATTCTAAAAATGTCTTCTACATCCTGACAGTTTTCTGAAAAAGCTATGTTTCTATGTCAGTCGTTCTTCGATTTTTCAAAAATAGCAGACCTACAAGCGCGTAGCGCGCCACTCGGTGGCGCGCTATGAGCTTGTAGATCTGCTATTTTTCAATAGCTAAAGCATAACATAATGCTAACACCAAAAGGGGTTCCCGCCCAGAATGGGTTAAGCAACTGGCTCCAGGCCCGCTACATACTGTACGTTATGAAATGAGCATGACTCAGTGTGTGCATTTCAAAGACATGCTAATGCTGCATAACACAGTATCAAGGGGTGGATAAAGTACTCTCATGTTTTATAAATGGTAAATTGTGCATTTATATAGCGCCTTTATCCAAGGCCGCTTTACATAGATTGTGCATTACATTCACCCATTCACGCACACATTCATACACCGATTGCGGCGGAAGCCATGCAAGGTACCAACCAGCACATCGGGAGCAATTTGGGGTTCAGTGTCTGAACCCAATTCAGTGTCTTGCCCAAGGACACTTCGACATGTAGCCAGGAGGAGCCGGGATTCGAACCGCCGACCCATGGATCATTGGACGACCTGCTCTACCTCTTGAGTCACAGTCGCACTTATTTAAGTAAAAGTACCAATACTGCAATATACAAATACTCTGTTACAAGTAAAAGTATGGAACTCAAAATGTACTTAAAGTACCAAAAGTAGAAAGTATCCATTATGCTGAATGTCTCATTTCACAAGTTTTAAATGTACAAATCATCTGAAAATAGCAGATCTACAAGCTTGAAGATCAGCTGTTTTCAAATGGCCAAAATGTGTATAGGGTTGAAGTGGTTAATTGTAGCCTATGTTTTGTAATAATAATCAAAATCTACAAATTAACTAGTAAGCAAAGTTGTCAAATAATTGTGTAGCGACCGGCTATCGCACGCACAAACACGCACACACTCACACCACCGCAAGTATTCATGTCCATGTACATTCCAGTACTCACACAGACTAACGTCAGCGCAGCTACACGCCCCCGACGCTCGATATGCTCCCTTCCGTTTCATGAATGGAACAGTAGCCAAGATGGCGCGGCCATTCACTTCTCAGGTTTTCTCTCCTCCACCAGCATCCGATTACAGCTGGGTCTTCATTCATTAAATCGCATTCATTCCATTCATGAAACGGAAGGGAGCATATCGAGCGTCGGGGGCGTGTAGCTGCGCTGACGTTAGTCTGTGTGAGTACTGGAATGTATGTGGACATGAATACTTGCAGTGGTGTGAGTGGGTGCGTGTGCGTGCGTGCGTGCGATAGCCGATCGCTACAATTATAGTGGAGCAAAAGTACAATATTTGCCTCTGAAATGTAGAGGAGTAGTAAGTATAGCCCCGATACGTTCCCTCAGTCCCTACGCTCATTCTGTAGCTCTGAGATGAGGTCACGAATCCAAGCCCTCCTATTGCGTTTCAGAAATGGCGCATGGTTTCCAAAACTTACGCTGCTTACCCTTTTCTGAAGATTGTATCCAAAAAGTGAAGGTCTGTTAACGAGCTAAACTAAATTTAATTTAGGAACGGCCAAGAAAATCCATGCGGCATCAAAGGAGCGTTTAATTCGCTTGTTTAGTCAGCCTCAGTTGAAAAGCTTTAGTGCCTCCCCGGCGCCTCCCCTGGTCGAATGTGGAATTTTTTTTCCAACTGACTTCAGTTCAGTCGACATGCACACGCACAACTTCCTTGAAAAACAACTTGGATTTTCTTGGCCGTTCCTGAATGAAATTTAGTTTAGCTCGTTAACAGACCTTCACTTTTTGGATACAATCTTCAGAAAAGGGTAAGCAGCGTAAGTTGTTGAAACCGTTTCTGAAACGCAATGGGAGGGCTTGGATTAGTGACCTCATCTCGGAGCTACAGAATGAGCGTAGGGACTGAGGGAACGTATCGGGGCTAAAGTAAGTAATACTGAAAATTTGACATACTCAAGTAAAGTAAAAACAATATATAAATAATTACTACAAGTCCTACTGCTCAAGTACAGTACTTGAGTAAAATGTACTTAGTTACTTTTCACCGCTGACTGTATCACAGGTTCTGCACTGAAACCCTATTTTCCAGAAGAGACATTGTGATCAGACATGCATGGGTTCAAATCCCTGTAGGAGTGTGGCCCTGCATTGTTAACGCAGGTCAACACCTTAATGTTGCTTTTGAACGTGCACGGTTGTCCACATCACGTGGACACATGCGGACCATACTTAACCTTGTAAACGCCATTACATACTTCCCAGGTGTCGAAATGTGATCATACTTCAGGTCTGAGTGTAATAAGGTTCATTCCCACACAACCCTGGACAAAGTGATTTGACTAATTGGAGGAGGAATGAGGTAATTTGTCAATTCCAAGGTTCTACCAAAGTTGAACATCGTTTTAAGGCCTGTTGGAAAGGAAATCGGAAAGTGAGACAGTTTTCATGATACCCGATATACTAACCCTATTGCTTTTCTTCCGTCCACAGCCTTGTAGTGCATTCTCTCAAGGAGAAGCTCTCACACCAGAAGGTTTTATACTGTACGTTCCTGGATGCTTGTTCAGACAGCACTGAGTGGAGTCCAGCCAAATATGGAGCTATTGATGTATTTTCAGTAGCTGTTTGGAAGCACTTGAGCGTTGCCTGAATGGTCCAATAGTGTCCTGTTTACTAGCGGGGGAAACTCTGTCTCTCTGAGAGTCACTGCTACACGCCATGCTTATAACTACATTTTGGCTGTGTCTCTAATGAGGAGCTGGAGCGTAGAGGCCCGCGCCGCGCGGTGTGGTTTTCAGACCAGAATTACAGTCATTTTGTTGCCGATGCTGCAGTTCCCACGTGTTGTCTCCCAGTGAGACGTCAACGATGAGCTGATCCAGGGACAGTCTCTCCTCTGGAGAGAATTAGTGAGGATTCTGCTGAATGGAAGTGGGATTAGGGAGAGAGAGAGAGAGAGAGAGAGAGAGAGACAGAGAGAGAGAGAGGGTGGGGGGATTAGAAAGGGAAAGGGGGAGAGAGAGAGAAGGACAGTAAATGAAGGAGAGAGGGTTGGAAAGAGAGAAATAAAACATAAATGGCAAGGCAGGAGAGGGAAAGAGAGAGTGTTTGAAGCTCGTATTGTTCTGGGCTGTGCTCCACTTTGTTGGATGAACACACACACACACATACACACACGCACACACACGAGCACACACACACTCACACACACACACACACACACACACACACCACTGTGTGCACACACGTATGTTTGTGCGTGGCGAGCACACATGTAAACAAACAGAGAAAACGGGGTTATTGGAGGTTAAATGGAGGTATTTATTTACTTGTTTACTCACCTCCTCCTCTCTCTCTCTCTCTCTCTCCCTCTCTCTCTCTCTCTCTCTCTCTCTCTCTCTCTCTCTCTCTCTCTCTCTGTCTCTCTCTCTCTCTCTCTCTGTCTCTCTCTCTGTGTCTCTCTCTCTCTCTCTCTGTGTCTCTCTCTCTCTCTGTGTCTCTCTCTCTCTCTCTGTGTCTCTGTGTCTCTGTGTCTCTCTCTCTCTCTCTATCTCTCTCTCTCTCTCTCTCTGTCTCTCTCTCATTCTCCCTGGGCCTCGGTGTGTTGCAGTGTTATTACTGTGTGTAGCTCATCACTCCCTCTGATCCTCACAGTGACACACAGGGACAGCATGCAGGTTTTTTGATTGAAACCTTTATTTCAGGGGAATCCAATTGAGACCAGGGTCTCTTTTTCAATGGTGCCCTGTATACAAACAAGAACATTTACAGCAATGATTTTACATACATGACATGGACACACAGTACAACAAATATAATACACAAGCACATACACACAGAAACAAAACCTTGTAACCAAATGTTACAGAAAGCAGGTGCATATGCCTTCCTCTAGTGTGAGGTCAGTTAAGAGTCTTTTAAAAGTAGTAAATTAAACAAAAACATTCAACTTCAGTTTGTTTTGACAATTATTCCATAAATGTGGAGCATACACCCTGAAGGCAGTATCTCCCAATTTAGTAGTAGTTTTTGGTACCTTCAATAAAAGCATATCTTGTGATCTAGTACCATAAGCTGATGTATTGAGATCTAGCAGTTTTGTTAAATACAGAGGTAGTTTACCAGGTTGTAATGGATGGTATTGCACCTCGTCTCACAGTGACACACAGGGACAGCATGCAGGTTGTAATGGATGGTATTGCACCTCGACTCACAGTGACACACAGGGACAGCATGCAGGTTGTAATGGATGGTATTGCACCTCGTCTCACAGTGACACACAGGGACAGCATGCAGGTCGTAATGGATGGTATTGCACCTCGTCTCACAGTGACACACAGGGACAGCATGCAGGTTGTAATGGATGGTATTGCACCTCCTCGTCTCACAGTGACACACAGGGACAGCATGCAGGTTGTAATGGATGGTGTTGCACCTCGTCTCACAGTGACACACAGGGACAGCGTGCAGGTTGTAATGGATGGTATTGCACCTCGTCTCACAGTGACACACAGGGACAGCGTGCAGGTTGTAATGGATGGTATTGCACCTCGTCTCACAGCGACACACAGGGACAGCATGCAGGTTGTAATGGATGGTATTGCACCTCGTCTCACAGTGACACACAGGGACAGCATGCAGGTTGTAATGGATGGTATTGCACCTCGTCTCACAGTGACACACAGGGACAGCATGCAGGTTGTAATGGATGGTATTGCACCTCGTCTCACAGTGACACACAGGGACAGCATGCAGGTTGTAATGGATGGTATTGCACCTCGTCTCACAGTGACACACAGGGACAGCATGCAGGTTGTAATGGATGGTATTGCACCTCCTCTCACAGTGACACACAGGGACAGCATGCAGGCTGTAATGGATGGT
Source organism: Electrona antarctica (assembly GCF_951216825.1). Classification (NCBI taxonomy): domain Eukaryota; kingdom Metazoa; phylum Chordata; class Actinopteri; order Myctophiformes; family Myctophidae; genus Electrona; species Electrona antarctica. The sequence continues at coordinate 10,117,178 of NC_136810.1, read as the reverse complement.
ATTGCACCTCGTCTCACAGTGACACACAGGGACAGCATGCAGGTTGTAATGGATGGTATTGCACCTCCTCTCACAGTGACACACAGGGACAGCATGCAGGTTGTATTGGATGGTATTGCACCTCGTCTCACAGTGACACACAGGGACAGCATGCAGGCTGTAATGGATGGTATTGCACCTCGTCTCACAGTGACACACAGGGACAGCATGCAGGCTGTAATGGATGGTATTGCACCTCGTCTCACAGTGACACACAGGGACAGCATGCAGGTTGTAATGGATGGTATTGCACCTCGTCTCACAGTGACACACAGGGACAGCATGCAGGCTGTAATGGATGGTATTGCACCTCCTCTCACAGTGACACACAGGGACAGCATGCAGGTCGTAATGGATGGTATTGCACCTCCTCTCACAGTGACACACAGGGACAGCATGCTGGCTGTAATGGATGGTATTGCACCTCGTTTCACAGTGACACACAGGGACAGCATGCAGGTTGTAATGGATGGTATTGCACCTCGTCCTCGTCTCACAGGGCGTTGAGGCAGTGAGAACCTGAGCTGGAGAGAGTGTACAGTCTCTGTGAGTGGGAGTGTTTTTCTTTATGTACCATTTCTTAAACATTTACCTCCATATTTCTGTTATGTTATGGTCATACTGTCACTTTAGGAAAGCCCGGAGTTACATGAAGAGGTGACAGGACAGGTCGGATAAAAAGCTATAAATGTGGCTGATATGAATGGTTGTTGGTCTCAAAGGCACCTGCATAGCATCTATCTATCTATCTATCTATCTATCTATCTACATGTGTTTCCTAATATATCTATGCAGTGGTCCATAACCTCCATAGACTATATTTTTAGCACCATGGACAGAGCCATGGAAACACACATTCAGTCGTTATAACCTGCATACACTGTATATTCAGCACCACGGAGAGAGGCAGGACAATACATTCAGTATCTCGCTCATCCCCTGGTTCCAAAGGGTTTGTGGAAGTGTTTCTCTATGGAGAATAACATGGGGTCATCTTAAAGGACAACTTTCTAGCGAAAATGTAATTAATTCGGCAGCAGTAACATTTTCTCGCAGTCAGTTGATTCTTCATATCCATGAGGTGACACCGCCGGGATGATTTGTTTATTTTTCAAACACAGTTCTTATATGAGGCCATCTAAGATCCCCCATATGGGGATTATAATACAAATAAAACACAGTTCTTATATGAGGCTATCTAAGATCCCCCTATGATTATAATACAAATAAAACACAGTTCTTATATGAGGCGATCTAAGATCCCCCTATGGGGATTATAATACAAATAAAAAAGTACACGGACGCGTGGACTTAGCGCCCTCTATCTCTAGCTACAGTTAGCCTACCCTTTACAACCTGCATACCAGACTTTATTCAGAACCATGGAGAGAGGCATACAGTCACTGTATGTAGAAATTATAGTCAAATCATAGTAAATTTTTGCCACTCTCTATCATTTGATGTGTGTGTGTGGGGGGGAGCTGCAGAAGCTCTCTGTGGTAATAATATACCACAGAGAGCTTTGCAGGGCAAACATATTATGTTTGCACAACACAACTGCTATTGGCTGCAACCGAACGCAACGCAATGCAACACAGTGGGTGGAGCTTTGGCGTAAGGCAGGATTTCTACACTGAACATGGTACTGTGTACTGGCTCTTTAACGCACACTGTGGACTAATTATGTGGATACTGAGAAAATAATACCTGGGGATTTTTGTTCTGTTTTTAGTCCATTTTTTCCATCAAAAGGCATTTTTATTGTTTTAGTTGAGCACACACAGTTGTCTTCCACAGGAGAGTCATGTCGACAACACTACTAACATTACAGTGACGTTGCCAGCGATATCCTTTATAGCCCATATTGGTTCCTTTTACCTGTCTCCTGGTGAGGGAAATGGAAGGTAAACAGCACATACAGTTGGAGGCCATCGATATTGTCCTTTTCTTTTTGCTGAGGTTTGCGTGATCTGCGCAAAAGGACAGTTAACCCATTTTGGGCGGGAACCCCTTTTGGTGTTTTAAACATCATGTTATAATTTAGCTATTGAAAAATAGCAGATCTACAAGCTCATAGCGCGCCACCGAGTGGCGCGCTACGAGCTTGTAGGTCTGCTATTTTTGAAAAATCGTGAAAATATTTATTTCAGAAAACTGGAGGATTTAGAAGGATTTTTTTAAATGTTGAGGTCAGGCCTAAATGGGTCAAATGATAAGGGACAATATCGGTGGCACCCAACTGTACCTGCACAAAACATCAGACTGGGTCACAGTGATGGTGCAGTACAACGTTGTGCTGTTCAAAGTGAGGCTGATATATTAGCTGAACATGCATTTAAACCCTGTCCTAATCTATATCCTCTGATGCAGCTACACCTTGTTCTATCGATGGTGAAATGCAGACCATTTAGTGTTAAGTTAAGCAGCATTTTGTGCGAACCCGGGGGGTTGTTGTTGAAACACCCAGGCATGGCAATCACTCCCGTTCCCTCAATCAACATGGAAAAGAATGCATCGCTATTATTCCACAGCCAGTGGTGTGCAGTGTTCATACTGGGCACGATCATTCCATTCAAATGGCCCATCAAGTAACTACATAGAGTGTTGCCAAGCTTTTTGTAACTGTCAGAATATATAGACGGGTCTCTGGGAAGCAGTCATTTGTTCCAATTGTGTGATCTTTCCTCCCCAATTATGTCAGTTTAATGAGTGCTCCTTTTCTACCTTGTTGCCTTCCGAAAATCTATATGATTAAACTATGTTAAAGCTTCACTCACTCAGTCTCTCACTCTGCATTTTAGAATGAGCACAACTAACACTGACTTCGCTGATGACATCGCGCTTATCAGTCAATTGTTGTAGTACGCTCAGGCTCTCCTTCAGTCTCTTGAGCAGGCCTCCAACTGTGTTGGTCTTTATCTCAACGAGACAAAAACTGAATACGTAAATATATGCAAATCCAACCATCAACATCAATCGAAATCAATCAAAACACTCAACAACACTTCTTTGAAACAGGTTGATGACTACAAGTAGTTGGGTTCATATATTATCTCCTTCCCAAAAGGACTTTCAAACTGGGAAGGGTATGGCCTGGTCAGCCTGCAATGACATGCATAAGATCTGGTCATTCCAGCTTAGTAAGAGGTTCAAAGTAAAAATTGTATGGGTTGGGGGTGCATCAAGACTTCAAGGCAGCAACACATCGCTCTTCCATGGGCTATAGACCGTAAGGCTATGCAGCAATATAGAACTGGGCATAACGGGCAACGGATATGGGATCTCTTAAAGGCAATGGCACGTGGACTGGTGATTGGTTTAATTATTGTAACGCCCAAACCACACCTATGTGTAATATAACGGGTAACAGAGGTGTTTTAGGGATTTAGACAGGTAACCAAAATACCAACTTTAGTGGGGGAACACCCCTCCCCCACTGCTAAATCCCAAAGTGTATTTAGAAAGATCAGACGAAAATGGAGCCCTATATCTTCCCTTCTTCTCTGGAATCCTGCCTCAAAGCAGACCAGAGGTAGAAAACTGTCGTTCTCTGATATCATCGCTAGGGACATGCATCAGTAAGCAGGAACTGATGCATGTGTATAATGCAAATAGCATTATACACATATACACATATATGTCATGATGCCTGTTCAGGACTCACCCAGGAAGACTAGTTGACGTTAAGGCATGAGCTAATGGGGATCTGTTTAAATGAACAAATGAAATGTAAATATAGATCTACGATACAGTATGCTGTACGTGTGCTATAGCAACATGAAGCTCAACTCAGTGAAAAAGTTTTAATTTGATGCAATTTGAATATTGTGCACTTCTTAGCTGTTTTGTTATTCTCCTGGCAGTGCTGTTTTAATTAGTAATTAGTTGCTAGAGCCCAGATACAAGTGTGTCTTTGTCTCAGTTGGATTTCACCATATAAACAAATGCTTTGTCTCAGTTGGATTTCACCATATAAACAAATGCTTTGTCTCAGTTGGATTTCACCATATAAACAAATGCTTTGCGTGGTTACTTGATCAAAAGAACAACTTCAATCTGCTATTTTGGATATGTTTGTGTGACGCTGCAGTGTGATTCATTTACAAAAGCACACAGTTTAAACATGGAGACAAGAGGTTTCTGCCCGACAACAACAATATATTTCTGGAAGGATATTTGAGTGAGTGAGTGAGTGAGTGAGTGAGTGAGTGAGTGAGTGAGTGAGTGAGTGAGTGAGTGAGTGAGTGAGTGAGTGAGTGAGTGAGTGAGTGAGTGAGTGAGTGAGTGAGTGAGTGAGTGAGTGAGTGAGTGAGTGAGTGAGTGAGTGAGTGAGTGAGTGAGTGAGTGAGTGAGTGAGTGAGTGAGTGAGTGAGTGAGTGAGTGAGTGAGTGAGTGAGTGAGTGAGTGAGTGAGTGAGTGAGTGAGTGAGCGAGCGAGGGTGCGTGCGTGCGTGCGTGTGTGAGTGCGTGCGAGTCAGCCTAATTGAAGAATTAAAACTATTTCCATTTCCATTAAAACTATTTCCATTCATTCACATTTCATGAATACCTACTGTTGCTTGTCTTTTGTGACATTAAACGTTGGCGGGAGACGAGTTAAACCTATTCACATTGGCCATTTGAAAATAGCTAACTGATGCGACACATTGCGAACTTGCAGATCTTGAAAGAAATGTGAGTAATTTTTTTTAAATAATTTTAACCCATTCTGGGCGGGAACCCCTTTTGGTGTTTTAACTAAGCATTATGTTATACTTTAGCTATTGAAAAATAGCAGATCTACAAGCTCATAGCGCGCCACCGAGTGGCACGCTACGAGCTTGTAGGTCTGCTATTTTTGAAAAATCGTGAATATATATTCTTTCAGAGGACTTTTTTTTTATTTCGACGTCAGGCCTAAATGGGTTAACAACACAAATCTTGTATGGGGGTCCCTGGCACCATTGCCAATAACTATACATTAATTTGGGGGTCCTTGATATGAATAAAGTTTGAGAACCACTGCACCAGATCACTCTTTGAGGCCATGTTGTAGAGACCGAGGCATACTATACTGTAGGCACACTTTGACTGAAGCCTCCATCTTTGGCTCACGCTTGTCTTCCAGAAGATCGATGATGATGATGATGATGGGGAGAAGCCAACTCGTGTCAGAGTTAGTTTCTTCCTGGACGTGGAGGATGTTGAGAGCTGCTGCCTATAGGCTTCATCACTCCTCCACACATGACAGTTCTGCAGTGAATCTCAAACCTGAATCTGGAGAGTTGAGCAGAGCAGACACAAAAGTATAGGGATGAGATGTTTTCATGCTACAGACATTGTTCCAGGTGCCCAAATAGTATACGAACAAAACATTTCCACCAATTAATATATTAACCCATTTTGACCGGAGATCAGATTCTAAAAATGTCTTCTACATCCTGACAGTTTTCTGAAAAAGCTATGTTTCTATGTCAGTCGTTCTTCGATTTTTCAAAAATAGCAGACCTTCAAAAATAGCAGACCTACAAGCTCGTAGATTTGCTATTTTTCAATAGCTAAAGCATTACATAATGCTTCAAACACCAAAAGGGGTTCCCGCCCAAAATAATTAATACATTGTTATTTTAGCTCGTGAATAGACATTCCATGGCTTCCTCTCCTTTCCTCTACAACAGGATTTCTCAAAGTGGGTCCAGGTGTGCTTGCAGAATCACTGCAGTTTAACCACTTTAGACCGGCTGTGCTTTAGTAAAGCGGACATTTGTTGCATTGTCCTCATGTGTTCTTTGTCAATAAGAGACAAGAGTACTATAGACGAATAACAGAGCCCCAATCCCCTGCCGGCGGGGGCAGAGGCTGTCCACCTCATGAACAGCTCTCAGCGGGTAAATGGGGCTGGTCAAGGTCTTAGGTTCCAACTCCGATATTTTTGATTTTCCCTCCTGGACCCCCCTGGGGTTTAAGAGGTTAAGTCCAAATGTTATTCTGACCCCTCCACGAAAAGGCCTAGTTGCCATGACCCCCCCTTATCCATCATTTATACTATTATGGATAATTAATGTGGACTTAAACTGTTATTCGTCTAGCTAAAAGCTCAGAAAGACATGTTGTCTTTGTAGATCTGCTATTATGTATAGATCTGCAATCTTTTGCCGAATGTTCCCTCCAGAATTTAAGGAATTCTGGGGGTTCAAGTGGTTAAATGTCTATTGTCTAGTAGTATAAAGTTATTTTCAATCTGTCTAGCCTATATCAAGGTGTACTCGTGACATACTGTATTTTAAGGGGAATGATTTACATAATTAATTATGCAGTGTAATATTACACAGATGTAAGATGCTAGAAAGTGACAAATTAATTCAGGGGTGCTGTGGGTGTAAAAGTTATGTAAGGTGGTGTCCTGACTGAGCCAAAAGAGATTGAGAACTATATACTGTTCTACAACACGGACGAGCTGCTCCACTGACACGAATGTGGAGTATCAGCTTGTCTGGTTGGGACAGGTGTTGTTGGTGGTATAGGTGCTACTCCAGGGTGTGATTGTTTTGTCACCTCATACAGTGTTAGTCTGGAGCTCCATAACTTCTGCTTCATTCTCTGGTGCATCCTCATCGTTAGCAGCAAGGGTCAGCAAAAACATGTGTCCGTTTTCTCTGAAAACTCTCTGAAACTCTCTGATAAGACTGAAAAATGGGACCCATGCAGTGCCTCCCTGCGTGGTGTCATGTCCAGGGGGTGCATTCTTGTACATCAAGCTGCCTCACACAGAGACTGTATGCTCACCACACACCTTAAATGAGGCAAGGCAGTTGTTCTCAACCTTTTATGGATCAATTTATGGCCGCACTTGAACATCATGAAAGTGTCCGTGTTCCATCCTTCTGACCACTTAACACGGCAGCCAATAGAGCGTCGCAGTCCCCCCCCCCTTTCATGACGATGCCAGGCCCAGGAAATAGTTTCCAATGCATTTTTCCCATAGACATTTCAAAACGTATTTATTTAAAGACCTTATAAGCGTCGTACAAAGTCAACTCTTGTCGTGACAAATCATGACAACAAACACAATATTTTGGACCAAACAAATAATTACAAAGAAGAAAAACAACAAAGAAAGTGTTGTAACCTGCCGTTTTCTTCTTCTTTCTAATTATTTGTTCAACCCAAAAAAATGCGTTTCTTGTCATGATTTGTCACGACAAGAGTTGGCTTTGTACGAGGCTTAAAAGGTCTTTAAATAAATACTGTTTGAAATGTCTATGAGGAAAATGAATGGAGAATAATTTCCTGGGGCCTGGTAGGGGGCGGGACTGTGACGCTCAATAGCCTGTCATGTTAAGTGTTCAAATGGATGGGCCATGTGCATTTTCAGAGCATGTTTTTGGATCAATGGAACTAACATAGTATAGCCTACTTTAAGTTCTGATTGGTATCCCTATGAAAAGGCCCCCCTCCCCCCAGGGTTTTCTAGAAGAAATACCATGAAATATATTCTCTTTCACTTGCAATACCCCCATGGCCCACTAGTGAATCCTGGCCCACAGGTTGAGAACCACTGCTTTAAGGAAATTGGAACCACTTGTCAGTATAGTCTTGACAACCTTGTCATGGCTTCGACAGACATGCAGTGTGGATGTCTCCAAAGCAGCAGCCCAGGACTTCAATTGCATGTGACCCCCTCAGGGGTCTTCACGGCCGAGCGGCAGCGGTGTCATCGATCCAGTGGCAGGTGACCCCTGCGAGACAGCCCAGCAGTCAGTGATGGTTGCCACATACTTGACAACAATCAATGTGATGGCTTCATGATGGCTTCAGCTGTGACGTTAAATTCTGGATCCAGGAGTTCGTTTTTTTTGCCATCGCTGAGCATTTTGGACTGAGATTGAGCTCAAGCTCTTTGAAAGCAGGTACTGAATACCTCCTGCCAGTGGTGTAAAGTAACTAAGTAGATGTACTCAGGTGCTGTGCTTAACCCATTTTGACCTGAAATCAGATTCTAAAGATGTCTTCTACATCCTGACAGTTTTCTGAAAAAGCTATATGTTTCTATGTCAGTCATTCTTCGATTTTTCAAAAATAGCAGACCACAAGCTCGTAGCGCGCCACTCGGTGGCGCGCTACGAGCTTGTAGATCTGCTATTTTTCAATAGCTAAAGCATAACATAACACCAAAAGGGGTTCCCGCCCAGAATGGGTTAAGAACAATGTTAAGGTACTTTTTACTTCTGGAGTATTTCCAAATGTCAGTACTTTAACTTCTACACCACGGCATCTCAGAGTCAGATTGTGATTATTAGACCTATATATTAATTATAGGCTACATTTCGGCCATTTGAAAATAGCTGATTTACAAGCTCACAATGTATCGCCGCATTGTGATCTCTGCCATTTTCAAAAGATGTTTTTATAAATGTTTTACATTTGAAAACTTGTGAAATGGGACATTCTGCATAATGAGTATACTGTACTTTTGGTACTTTGATACCAATACTTTTGTACTTTTTTGGTAGTATTTCTACATTGCAGTATTGATACTTGTACTTGAGTAAAATAATGACTGAGTACCTTTTCCACCACTGCTTCCTGCTGCTGTCATCTTTGTGGTTTATATACTCTACTAAAGCCCATTTCCCACCAGCATGAATTACAGGTTACAGTTACAAGCCTTTGAAGGCAGGGTTTACAATGCAAGTGGATGCGCGCGCATCTTCAAAATGGCCACGGCCGGTGTCTCACTCTGTGTTTACGCGATAGCAACATTAGCTACGATACGATCCGGATTAAAACTTGGATTAAAGAATGTAAACCCTGGGCCGTGGCTCAGTGGTCCAGGCACCTTGGCTGGTAATCCAGTCTGGCAGTGTGCCGCGGGTTCGACTCCCGATCCCGACGGCCTTTACTGTATGTCATCCCCCCATCTCTCTCCCCATTTCCTGTCCCTCCATAAAAAAAAATTAAATAAAGGCGAAAGCCACAAAAAATACATTAAAAGAATGTAAACCCTGGTTCACGAGAGTCTCGTGTTTGGCGGGCTAGGGTACTAATTTACACCCTCGTGTTCCTCGTTTGTGGCGGGCCTCGTGTTAAAGAATGTAAACCCTGGTTCACGAGAGTCTCGTTTGTGGCGGGCCTCGTGTTAATGTACGCTCTAATTATATTGAGTTGTTTTTTTTTCCCGGTGGTGTTGTCGGGTTCTTATAGTGATATATACTGTAGGTACTTTCATCATTTTCCCTCTCAGCCTCTTACACACCCGTGTCCCGGAGCCAAACCCCATGAGCACCCGCACGCACACGCACACACACACACACAATATCCCAATCAGTTATAGATGCAACTTTTTGCCTGGCTGTTTTACATGTTTTATGAATATGTCCCCTGGAGGAGCACAGGTTCATCAGCTGGGATGTTTTTAATGCAAAGCAGCATGGATTATGATTTAAGAGTGCATGTATTATTAAAAATAATGGAAAGCTATGAATAGGCTTATATGTGGCTTATCGTAAACATATTAACGGTGAACATTCCTGCAGTTCTGTCGCAAACATTCATTACACTCATTCATTAAATATTCTTCTGAATTTGGCTGTGAGGACAAGAACTGGAAGTGATGCGTATCTTCACAATTACACACTTTAATCCAGTAACAATTCACTCTTATTCACACATATTGCTATTTCAGTGGTGCTCAACCTTTTTTATGTCAAGCCAATTAACACTTCAACAGCAAAAGTGGGTGAAAATCACTTTCACCTAGAAAATTCATTTTTTTTAATTCAGCTGACTGTGGAGACACATGCTGGAACTTTTTATTTTGAAATGTTTTATAGTTTCTGAGTTATTTAATTTAAACGCCCAATCCATTCTCAATGGCGAAAACACAAACTTTGGCACCACGTATTAAAAAAATAATAATATTTTTTTTTTAATTCTTTTTTTTCAAAGACGTCCACAGACGTCTTGGGCACTGCACGTGCGGTAATACCAAAGACGTCCACAGACGTCTTGGACACATGATGTGTTAAGGACCGCCAAAATTCTAGGTATTTGGCCACGCCACGGACCCCCATCTCAAAATATTTTGTTCCATGGACCCCCAGAAGCAAAGATTTGAGTTCAAAATGTTCGCTTTAAAAAAATATATAGGCCTATTCAAAGATTTGTGCCAAACGTCATTATGTGGCATGCCTAAAAAGGCATACTGTACCCCATTGATGCTGATCATCATCAAAGGATTTGCATTGGACTACAACCTTGTAGATCTCTTGTCTGTGCTTTTGTTCATACAGTATGGCCTTTCACACTCAGCCGTGCTGCAAATTGATCATCCGAGTGGTTTTAGGCCTTCAGGCTCACTGTGTGGGAGGGTGGGTGCTCAAGGATCTCTCTCATAGTATTCACATTTTGCTCTTCACAAAATAATTCTCATGTGACACACAATGCTGTATGCCAAGTGTTGTATGGCCAGTTTCTGTTGTCCAGAGTGATCATCATTGCTTCCCCAAGTTGTTGATGAGATGATGCTGATTTCCATTGATTGGAGTGAGCTTTGAATTTAACTCCAGGGAAATGATTGAAAATGTCCCAAAGCTTGTGCTTTCAATGTATCCTCCGATCTCTCCCCTTGCTTGAATGATGCTTGCATTTGTGGTGGTGCACTTCAGAAGCTGTTCTGCTCTCAAAAGTATGATTGAATGGTCCTGGAGTTGCTGAGACAGGTTTGTAAATTCAGACATCGTACACGAGTCCAAGGTCACCGCCAAAGGAATTCCTTGCATATAGCATAACATTTGCCAGGCCTCTCTACATGTGCCTCTTTTGTTTCTTGTTTGGACCCCTGCAGCGTGTGTTGAGTAGCTTGGGGACTGACATGTTACTTAGCAACACGTTACTAATAGGGATGTCCCGATACACTTTTTTCGCTTCCGATCCCGATACCTCAATTTCTGTGTTAGCCGATACCGATACCGAATACTGAATACCGATACCAGTGTCGTGATCTCATGTTGTGTTTATAGCTATCTAGCTATATATCTTGTGTTGTGTTTATAGCAGACTCCTCACTCAAATGTACACTTGCAGTTTGGGCAAATCCAAAGCCAACTCCACATGTCCCAACATTTTATTTACCTGCCACAGTGTCAACCCCTTACGCCTGTGTCGGATCGGTGGTTAGACTGGCATATTTGCCGAGACCGATATGACCCGATATGACAAATAAGGGCCGATCCGATACTTTTCCCTATACCGATACTACAGTATCGGGACATCTCTAGTTACTAATTACGTTTTCCAATTCAATAACGCTGTTACAATTACTGAAATTTAAATCAGCTCCTTGCTCGTTAATATAATGTGAAAGCCGGCAACTTGGGAGGATTAAAGGTTTATTATCATCCGACTAAAGGCCTATTCATAGTCTGGATTTTCAGTGGTGAGGTGACCACCGCTCCGGTGGTGAGCTGACCACCGGAGCTGAAATAACGTTGAGCGGTGGTGAGTAAAAACAGAGAGAAGGGCTGGAGCGGTGGCGGTGGTTTGCTCACCGCGGCTCGTGACGTCATGTTGTAGTTCGGTGGTCACCCCACCACCGAAAATCCAGACTATCTATGAGCCTTTACCGGTGATTCACTCTCACTCTGTGACCTCCCTCTCTGCTGCAGCTTCCAGACTTCCAGACCTAAGAGGGCAACCAGTGGAAACTCTTAAAGTCGTACCTTTTCTGAACGTTGTATCATAAATGTAAAGGTAGTCCCAGTGTAACAGCCATACTATATCCAGGGTTAAAGTGGGTCAAGCCTGTTTATTTATACCTGTCTAGTCATAGAGAGGTGTTTTTCATAGTTGGGTGAATATACTGGATTACAATACTTATTATATACTTATAATAAGTATGTCTGTAGTTTGGATGGGCCGGAATAATTACTTTTTTGAACCCAGGGTTTTTTTGCCAGCCTGTGCCTGATCAGCAACACATTTGCATGATTAATATGGAGACGTGTTCACGCCGATGAAACAGAGTCGAGCCGCACAAATAACAATTACCGGTACAATTTACAATTTAGGCAGTTAGCAGACAGTTTTATCCAGAGCAAACTTACAATAAGCAGGGCAATCAGTACATCAAATACAGAGAGACAGTCTAAGTACCTCAGTAAACTATATCACAGCTAAACCAAGAACCTTGCATCAGTCTCAACAATATACTATACAGAATATGATCTACATTGAAACTATCAGATATCAGATGGGCTCATCTTAAAATCATCTCGTATAAGCATTGTGGTCCAAAAATAAACAAGCTGTCTCGGCATTATTGTCAGGGAGGTGTCTCTAATAGCTTTTTCTCTCAGTCAGTTGATTCTTCATATCCATATGAGTGGATACGGCCGGGATGACATGTTTATTTTTCAAACACAGTTCGATCTAAAATCCCCCTATGGGGATTACAATGCAAATAAAAAGTACATGAACCCGTGGATTTGCGACCTCTACCGATATTGACGTCAGACTTTGGTGCTCTATAACACCCGTTTTAATAATCTTTCTTAAACATTTTAAGTAATGTAACATTTGTATATAGGCTACTATTGAATAAAACATATTTGATTTGATTTGGTTTAGCTCCAGAGACACACTTCTTTTAGAATGCTACAGTAGCTAGTAGTGATGTGCTGGCCGGCCCGTTGCCCACAGGTCCCGCTGGTTGACCCGCGCGGCGGGCGGACGGGTCAAGGTTTTCAGCACAATTATCGTGCGGCGGGCGATAATTGTTTAAAATGAGATATTCCTCTAAATCTGGGTAGAAATGTAAAAGAAAAATAAAGGTGCCTTTTCGAATTCCAGCCCCTGCCCTTCAAATTCCCTCTGCACGTCCCTGCCCCCTCCCTCCCTGCTCTCTCTCCAAAGCAATTGAATGGACTGGACTTGCTGGGTGTTGAAAAGCCGGTAGTTAGGCTACTTTTTGTTTTGGCGGGCCGCGGGGAGGGCGGGTCATTGATTATATATTGTTTTGCGGGGAGGGGTGGTGCGGGCTGTCTCCCGTGGCGGGGCTGGGCGGGACGGGCGGGTTATGAAACAAGCCGGCCCGCACATATAGTAGCTAGTCTCCTGCAGAGCCATGGTATAAGCCAGAAAGCCCCAGCCCTTTTCAACAGCTTTGCTATCTGGCGCGCACTGTGAAGTCATCTCATCACAGTCTCATCTGCTTTCTATGCATTGTGTTGGAAATGACAGCTATTACCATGATGACAGGTTATTTTCATTGCATAGTGAGCTTGGCCTTTTCATCTGAATGTACTGTATGCCCCTTAGAATGTGGGGGTGAAACAGACATGATTCAGCTCTTCATCAAGAAGAGTGCAGTGTACTGTAGACACTATAGTGAAGTGAGTGATTTTCAGTGACCATAACTGTTACGTCTCGCCCCCCATCGACTTCACATCTGTGTGCTGTGGGTGGCGCCCTGAGCCCTTAAGCGCCACCTGAAGGACGCAGAGCACTCCACAGCACCTCTCTCCTTCCTCGCTACACACCTGAGCGTTGTCTGCAATCAGCTGATGAGGCTACAAGAGCCAGCCCTGTCTGCAGCTTGGCGCCAGTTCGTCTCCAGTCTACGGTTGGTAAAGTTAGACAGCCAGACATACAGTAGGAGTGCTTAGAGTTAGACAGTTAAACGTCACATCGTTACTGTGCTTTATTCTCTCCTCTGTGAACCTTCCATTGACTCTCTCCTCTCCTCTACAGCATGGGTTCCCAAAGTGGGGTCCGGGGACCCCCAGGGGTACTTGAGGGAGTTCCAGGGGGTACCTAGCTCAATTAGAGATATAGTTAGGAACCAGAGATAGAAATGCCATTAAATCGGGAGTCCGTAGCATAATGTATGTCAAACTGGGGGTCCTTGAAATTAATATGTTTCAGAATCACTGCTAGAGCCGTAAAAGTCCTCCCTTATCGGGGTCACTGGCATTATGTTTTCAAATGGGGGGTCCGTGGGCTAATAAATGTCGATTTGGGGGTCCTTGACAGGAAAAAGTTTGGGAACTACAGTGCGTCCGGGACTCAAGCTCTGTGGAGCAGCCTCCGGATCCCGTGCCTCTCTTTTCCCCCAGAGTTTGTGAATAAAATCCGCCTGGGCGGGCTTTAAATTTCTGTTTGCCTCTTCCTTGCTGTGCACTTGGGTCACATACACTCGAGTCATAACAATAACAGTACAATTGTACTTTTGTATATAATTGTAGTGATCGTCTTTACTAATTGTTCAAAACCCACAGAATACTTTGTTCTATTTTTTTTTTGCAGCGCCGAAATAATGGCTGCAGCTGTGTAGTTAATATATGTTGTCGCATCCCCCGTTACTGCAATGAATGTCACTGAGACAAATTCCTATCAACTTTGTTGACATGGCAATAAAATAATCTTGAATCTTGAATCTATGATGATGTAACCACATACCTCAAAACAAAGATGAGAGTCTATACCTACATCGGGGGGGAAAGTGTGTCACGTGACGTGACGCAATGTTACGTTCTTTAGTTATTGGCAGTTGAATATAGCTTGTTTTCACCAAAAACGCAGGAAAAAACACAAGAAAGCAGAACACTTAGAAGGTCTCCCACATGCTCGCTTCTTAACACAGCTAGAGCCATATCACGGAAGTGCATGTATACGGAAATCCTGGACCATTCTTTTTGTGTGTATACACGACGGCACACACACACTGTTCATTTCCATGACTCACAGTGTTCATTTCCATGACTCACACCCGTTTGAGTGACAACACGGAAAACAAACTCACTCAGCTTTAAGTAGCACTGGGAAATATTGGAAAATAGGCCCGAGGCTGCTCATTCATTTTATCATTCATCACCAGAGTGGCACGCACGCACGCACGCACGCACGCACGCACGCACGCACGCACACCTCTCTCTCTCTCTCTCTCTCTCTCTCTCTCTCTCTCTCTCTCTCTCTCTCTCTCTCTCTCGCTCTAATGTTTTACTTAGGTAAAAGTAGAACCACTGTGTAAAAGTCCTATAGTCACAATTTGACTTGAGTAAAAGTACAATGGTATTGGTATCAGAATATACTTACAGTAGCCAATGAATGAATGAATGAATGAATGAATGAATGAATTAATGAATGAATTAATGAATGAATGGTGTGATTAGAATGATAGAACTGTAGTTTGGTCACCTTATAGCGTTGTGATCCTATCATCCTGTTAGAACTCAACAGATGTGTTAGTTACCTATAGGTTTGTTTGTCATTTCTTCGTACCGCAACTGAACATTCAAGGACAATGCCATTGCCTCTGATATAATGTGAGTCACAAATGCTTTGCTTATTATAAAACAGATGTATAATAAGGTTGAAAAAAAAGCACATTTGTGAGGATTAGTCAGCCCGGTTGAGCCTCACTGACAGATGAGCTGATCCCAGTATATACAGTACGTGCATATTTAAAATGGGTGAAAGTGACTTTGCCCAGACGCTGAAAGATAAAGGGCCAACTGTTAATAGTTTAATAGGAACAGAGTCCGCCCTGAGCACTGTGTGTGTGTGTGTGTGTGTGTGTGTGTGTGTGTGTGTGTGTGTGTGTGTGTGTGTGTGTGTGTGTGTGTGTGTGTGTGTGTGTGTGTGTGTGTGTGTGTGTGTGTGTGTGTGTGTGTGTGTGTGCCTGCGTGCGTGCGTGCGTGCTTGCATGCATACAACTCTGTTTAACAATTGAATGGCACATGGCTGTTGTGAAGAGAGGGCCACTGTCATTGAGTGCTTTCTGTGTTCTGCAGAGACTCCAGAGAGCAGTCTTTGATCTGATGGTGTGACAGCAGTCATTTATTTTATGAGAAAAGAGCTTCCATAATGTATGTAATTATTCTGTGTGTGTGTGTGCCGGACGTCTGCCGCAGCACGGATGTATTCCCTATCCATCCTGCCACGCGATTCTCTGAGACTGACTGAAATGCTGAGAAATTCAGCGAGGCGTTAAGCTTTTAACCAATAACACAGATATTATTTTAGTTTTTATTACAGTTTTTCACGATTGTTAACACACGTTTCTGAAAACTTCCCACACAAATTTCTAAACCCTGACACTCCTTTTGCATGATGACTCTTTGCCATCAAATATCTTAACTGTTCCGAAAATAGAACTTTTAATTTGGTATACAGTAACATTTTCCAATGACACTGAGTACGACATTGAGTACACACAACTACTGTAAGCGTTTACAGCACAATGAAGGGCAAAACTGAAAGCACAATCGTAGAAATGGAACACACCATAATAATGACAATGACTCTGAGTCATTGACTTTGGAGAATGAATAATTTCTCCTTTGGTAAAATGACTAACTGTAGGCCTACTTTTTTCAGCAGACAAATATGCAGCCAAAACTGTAATTTTACTGTAAAATTTACATTAGTCTAAACCGGCATGCTCATATAGCCCTGACACTAACACTCATGTCGCTACAAGAGGTAGGGAGAGAGAGGGAGAGGGAGGGAGAGAAAGAGAGGGAGAGAAAGAGAGGAAGGGGGGGGAGAGAGAGAGAGAGAGAGAGAGAGAGAGAGAGAGAGAGAGCTTTCCTTTCAAACTGAACAGTGAAGAACTGTTAAGCCAGGCCCCTGTTTGTGTACTGATGCTGAAATTGTTTGAGTGGTGATATCAAATTAAAATGCAACGCTTGGATAGTAATGCTGTTACAAATCTTTACTCACATTATGGGTAGCTAAATTGTTGCAGAAATTGAAACGGACAGATTATGATTGTATTTTTTAAAAGGCCTTATTTAATATCCAGGGAAGGGTTGCAGAGCATGCATGCACTCAACACCCTCTATAAACGGCCACAATGACCACATACTGTAATTTGACTTGATCTTTCCATTAAAACCATATTTTCTAGTGCTGGCCATGGGACCTTTTCAGTGCAAAGAGATCTTCTGCTGTTGGCCTACTGTGAGTTGCCCAGTACAACTAATCTGCTGCTGTTGGCCACTGTGAGTTGCCCAGTACAACTAATGTTCTGCTGTTGGCCACTGTGAGTTGCCCAGTACAACTAATCTGTTGCTGTTGGCCCACTGTGAGTTGCCCAGTACAACTAATCTGCTGCTGTTGGCCACTGTGAGTTGCCCAGTACAACTAATCTGCTGCTGTTGGCCACTGTGAGTTGCCCAGTACAACTAATGTTCTGCTGTTGGCCACTGTGAGTTGCCCAGTACAACTAATCTACTGCTGTTGGCCACTGTGAGTTGCCCAGTTCAACTAATCTGCTGCTGTTGGCCACTGTGAGTTGCCCAGTTCAACTAATCTGCTGCTGTTGGCCCACTGTGAGTTGCCCAGTACAACTAATCTTCTGCTGTTGGCCACTGTGAGTTGCCCAGTACAACTAATCTGCTGCTGTTGGCCACTGTGAGTTGCCCAGTACA